>NC_053156.1:187581123-187641123 GCF_016835505.1 Polypterus senegalus | reverse complement strand
ATCTACAGTAGCAGAATAATTTTAAAAAAATATTTGCTCTTCTTATTTTACAGACTATCCTTATTGCCTTGCAAGTAAGGATCTTAAGAATATTATTAAGACTCTCCTTGGAAAATCACCAACTGCTGCAGAGGAGCTTTTTGATCATTGCATCTACTCTATGTTACGAGAGTATGACAAGCCTAATGGTAAAGAATTTATTTCCTGCGTTTTTTCTGAGTGTCTTTTACATTGCTTTTTAAAAGGCTTCTACCAGTTTAGAAAGTTGAAGCAAAAATATTTTGTTCTTTGTCTTATAATAGCTGAAGGCTCCAGTTTGAAGTCTTTGTTCTATGATTAATCACTGTGTCTCACCATTTAGTATGACCTTTATGTGTTCTGCACTGCACTGATAACATACTAACCAAGTTTTTGAGATGGGTCCATCTGCAGACCTCCGTAGCTGTGCGGTTCAGTAACTCTGCTGGACAGCCAATTGGATTGCATGTTTTCATCACATGGTTTACATGCCTTGGTCTAATAACCCTTCCCCAACCCTAATCTTAACTATTGTATAACTAGGTGTTATCAGTGACATATAATATTAAGCAGCTACCTCCTCAATGGGGAAAGGAGCTCTGGAGCTTCGCAGCTGGGTCTATCGAAGTTTTCAAGCTTTCGGCCATGAGAGCTATGCTAGACCTTACCTCTAGCAACTAGTCCAGACATCCACCACCATCTTTCTTATCTAAGTAATGTAGATTTGCAGGTGGTTTTAACCCTGCCTAACTTGACAAAGTTCTTCTCCTTAAGTTACATGTTTAGTAATAAAACTTGTCTCTACTGTTTTAGATACTTGGAATATGGCAGTCAACTAGTCATCATTCACAAGTGTCCCCAATATTACTGACCCATCTTTGCTCTAACTCAGGCTTTACTGTTTTTTTTTTTTTTTTGTTTTGTACGTTTATATTTACCTATAGAATCAATTTACTTACTAAAGTAAGTTGCCACTAATATTTATTAAATCCACATGTTTTAGGTTGAGTATTCTGTCTTATTATATTTTGTTTAGGAGAAGCACTGTATGGCTACAGGATTTGTATTCAGGCCTTGCTGATGGAAAAGCCCAAAATAGCAACTCTCAACTTGCCCAGTGTAAGTCAATTTTGAAACATTTTCACAAAATTCTCACTTGACTTATGCATTAAAGCCAAATTTGCTAAATTCGTTCAGTGCAAGAATATTCTGGTGGCTTTTAAAAACACTGCTTGTTAATATTGTAAAATTTTAATTGTTAATATCAAGTGAACTCCTTATTGCGCCTAAGTATTCATTTTCCAATTTTCTGATTTTAATATTTTCAGACCCAGCTGCCTTCAGTTGAAATTTTAAAATTTAACAGGTCACAATTCTTCTTAGAAACTAAATAAGGAGAGTTTTCATATTCTCCCAAAGTGTTTTTAATTTGTATTTATTAACGTATTAGTGAAACTGAATTTCTATGATATAGTTTTATATGTTTAATATCGTTACTCAGAAAAAAAAAAAAAAAGAATTCTTACCTCTCTGTTGGTTAAAAACTGGACTTTCATATTTTCTTTAATCTTAAAATATTTAAGCTTACTGTATCTATACCTAGAAGGTATTTTACAAATATGGGTAAATTGTTATGGGTTTTTGAATCAGAATTATGCTGGCAACACTGCAAACTCAGGATTATAAATTGACAAGCTATGATTTGCCATTGAATTTCCTGGGAGACTCAAAACATATTCTCAACTGAAATACGGTAATTTCTCATGGTTGGCTCAGTAAACTCTGATTTTTAACCTATTGTCAAACATACAATTTTGCTAAAAATCAGTGGATTAATATGGTGAGGTTTGTAGGGTGTTGGTCATAAAGTCTTATTTAATTATGTGGATGTTCTTCTTTTTAAGCTTGCTGGGTTAATATACAAGGGTCTGTTAATGGCATTTCCGTTTGATAGCCGTGATTCAGCCAACCCGCTGGAACTTTTAATATTAGCCATGTCCCAGTTGAATGTGTGTCCGGTTGAACTTTTGTATGTGTGTATATCAGAGACCATGGGTCCTTTCATCTAACAACATGGTGATCATGAATGAATGAATGATTGGTCACTGTTGTTAGGTTGAAAAATATCTACTGTAGCGATCAAAGATTATTAGTGTCCTGTCAAGAAGAAGGGACCTCCATTTATAGATGCTTGACAATTTTTAGTGTCTCTGTTTTAATTTAGCAATTTACTTCATCGCCTGTGTTTTATATTTCAGTATCTAGATCTTTTGAGAACCTATCTGAACAAACCGACGAAATGTCTTACCATCATGTGGGCTTTGGGACAAGCAGGATTTACAGATCTGAGTGAAGGTCTGAAAGGTAAGCTGCAGTTTAGTGATACACTGTGATCTTTGCTTTTAAACTGCAAGTAAATTAAAGTGGCTCTGTATGTTTTGCTCGTTTTGAGCATGTTTAAGATAGGCATTGTTTTTGACCCATTTTATAAATACTTTGGCATTTCATATAACTTATTTAGTTGTATATATAGGTTGTAAAATTAGATAGATTAGGCTTATAATCAGTCATTTTTATCATAATTATCATCAAATATTTTGTGTTTTAGTTATTGAATCCATTTCATGACAAAAAATAGTTGCACACAGTGGTCCAAGCATATAAACCAGTGTGGAATGTCTGTATGGCCAGTTAAACAAAATTATAGGTTTGCATGTTTGCTGCACTTAACTAACACCAATTAAAGTCTGCTTACATTGGAACATAAGTAGGTTTAATTAATGCTACACAAGATAACATGAACTGTTAATGTGTAATAAAATAATTTAATGTGTTTTTTTTTTCTTTTTTTTTGTAGCAATGCACAAAAATACCAATGTAAGGGTCTCTGTAGCCTGATAATCCTTTATGTAACTTTTTATGGTTTTTGTATTCTTTTAGGAATGTTTTTTTCTTAATGTGGTGGGTGTTCAGATTCCATCAACACTTTATATGCAAGTAATTTATAGTCTCTTTAGAGATCTTGTCTCTATTTAATATTCTGTATGCCATTTTTTGTTTTTATTAACACTTGTGCGCTATCATCAACACAAAAGATTATGCTTAGGTTGCTGTGTATGTCCAGATTGAAGTGTGCACTAGGATCTGAGGTCATGAAGTGTCCTGTATTTACAAAGCTGCTTTTGCAAAGCCAGAATATATAAAATTGGCACATATTAGTGCTTAGAAAGCAGTCATTTGCAGTGTTAATGCATTAAATAACTTGTAAATAATGTATACTCCAGAGTTTACATTTTCTGAATGCTGTAATTAAAGGTTACAGCTAAAGTAAGTCTTCGAATAACATGCAGCAAAGTACATTTAAATGCTGTTTTTAATTATGTAAAGACTGAAATCAAGAAAAAAAAAAGATGTTAAATGAACATGTACGCCAATAGCTTTTAGTGATGCAAAGGCTTTACCCACATCTCAAAAGAATATATTGAGTTATAAATATCTAAATATCTAAACTTTCAACTTTGCATTTTAACCTTGAATAGAAATGAACGTTCAAAAGGAAATCATGGTTGCATGTATAGTATACAGTGGGTTCGTCAGTCATCAGCAGTATATTAAATACATAAAATCACTAGAGATTTTTAGGAAGGGATGGAATGAGACTTTGAGCAAATTTGAAAAAAAAGTTAGCTATAGATTAGATATCTTAAAAAAGGGGAAAATGTATCTAAATCTTAGTGCATTCTTGTTCCAAGCTAGGTGCATTTACTTACACTGACAACCAAATCAGTTTCTCAGAATGTCCTTACATGTTTTACGATAAAAGAAATACAGATGAAATGGTGGAAATATCGATGTCAACCCTAGTGTATGTGTAACTTTAAAAAAAAAAAAAAAGGGTTCACTTTCAAAGTAAGTTAATGCCATCACAGCCAAAAATGTATATAAATATTTTAATGGTAATCAAATTAGTAAAAAAAAAAAACATTGTCAAATACTGCAGTTAAGTTGTATTCTAAACTGTAGTTTCTTTTTGTGATTCTGTTTAATTAACAGAATTACTGTTGTGTAGAGGCAGTTAATTACTACAATACGACACAGTAAGTTTACAATTTTAAAAAAATTTAGCATTTTTCAATCGTGAAAACCACAAGATGAACATTACCATTTATACCCACCTGTGTTTTTTTTTTATACTCTCTTTCTTGCTATACAGCACTTCTGTTTAGCAGTAGTTCAGAAATTGTGACTTCTATTGGGTGTTTGGTCAACCACTAATGTTGTGTCTTGTTGTGTCTTATTCCACTGTAGTCTCTTGAGTAGATTTATTCTCTTGTCAGTTGAATATGGCAAACTGTCTTGTACCTGGAAGTTTAGTACTCCAAGGGGTTAATAACTAGACTGGGTGGTCTCTTAAAGACACTATAGAACTTTTTCCAGGGTGAAAATAAAAAAAGGGCTTTGAGACATTTAAAATCCTTCAGTTTCCTAGTGTTTTCGCCTTTGCCTCACAAAGGTCAAAGTGAGTAAGGCTGAGAATTGACTACATCAAGTTTAAACACTTATGCTTACTTAATGGTTCTGTAACTTCTTTGCCGATTCAGACTAATGTGCGTATTACCAAAAACATTTTTTAATTATGATATTTAGCACTCATAGTGATTAAAATTGGATTCATTTGCTTTTTTAATGCAGTGTGGCTAGGCATTATGCTTCCAGTGTTGGGAACAAAAATGCTTTCTCCATATTCTATTGCTTACTTGGACAGACTTTTAATGTGAGTAATTTATTTTTCCTTTTCAACTAAATACAAATACATTGTTCTTTGATTCAACCGATAAACACTCTTTAGTCATAGCATCTGCAAACCTTTCAGTGTTTTTTTTTTACATTTATAACTGAACTTGATAATCTATACAGGGTGAGCCAAACTGAAGTACCATATTTCTGAAGGTCATTGTGCAAGTTAGAAGTAGCCGAGTGGGTTGGGGTGGGGGTCCTTTGATAGGCAATCCCTTGTAGTTTTCTGTCGGCAAAATGCCTTGGTCTGGTGCGCACTGTACTTTTGTTTGTCGAAGCGTTCTTTAAAAATAACAAATCCATCATCACGTGCAACGTGCCTTCTGAACACACTTCAGCAATCCTCCTAATGATGAAATCCCAAATCGGAAAACAATTCTTCAGTGGGTGGCTAAATTTAGACAAACGAGTACAACATTGAACAGAAAATCTCCAAGCCGTCTTTGGACTGCACGAACACTTGAAAACATCCAGTTTGTAAGGGTATCAATTTTGCAGTCTCGTAGACATTCAGCACGCAAACATGCTTCATCTTTGAGGAGGATGTTGCCTGAGGACCTTAATTTCCGTCCGTGCAAAAATGATGATAGTGCAGGAACTCGCTGAAAGAGACTGGGAGAGCCGTAGAAAGTTGTGTGTGAACATTCTGCAAACCGTTCATTGAGATGCCATTGTCATGTGCAGCGACGAGGCACATTTCCATTTGAATGGTTGCAAAAATAAGCAAAACTTTAGCAATTGGGCTGAAACCAATCCTTGCAAACTTCCTCAGAGACCCTTGCACAGTAAGCGTTTTACAGTTTGGTGAGCAGTTGCAGAATTTGGCATTGTAAACCCTTACTTTTTTGAGGAGGGGGGAGCAACAGTCACCGTCACTACAGAATGTTAAATTGGAATGCTAGAGAACTTTTTGCAGACCCAACTGGAAGAAATGGGTATGGTGGATGCCTGGTTTCAACAGGATGGAGCAACTTCTCATACGACGCAAAGATCCAAGCAAGTTTTGCAGGAGACGTTTCCGGGGAAGCTGATCTCCCTGAGCAGCGATGTTGGGTGGCCTTCATGTTTGCCTAATCTCGCTCCATTTGATTTCTTCTTGCAAAGCTATCTCAAGTCAAAGGTATACACACACCGAACTCAAAACCTTGAAGCCCTCAAGGACACTATTTGCAATGAAATTGCAGCTATTCACCTTGAAATGGCTGAACGAGTCATGTGAGCCTTCAGAAATCTCAGAGTGTATCGCTAATGATGGCAACCGTCTTGAAGACATCTTTTGTAAAACACAGTGAAAAAATCTATTTTGTATACCCTTTCTTGTGTCGTAATTAAATTTATTGTATCTTGTAGTGTTTTTCTAGAATTAAACGTTTGAAATGTGGTACTTATTTTTGGCTCACCCTGTATTGAAACCATTTTTAAAACTGTGTCTTTTTTAACACTACTGTGTTTTAAAAAAAAATGATCAAATGATCACATCTAGTATTGTAATGCAGCAGAAAGGCAGTATTCCCAGTTGTTAAAACTGCAACCTGAAAGGTCAAAAAATGTAAGATTTCGTTCTTGTAAATGTCTAATTTTAATATTATGATTTACTTAATTGCATATGTTTTTCTTGTAATGTATCTTTTGTGTCTTAGGATGCATCCCAATCTTACAAAAGGCTTTGGAATTATAGGACCAAAAGACTTCTTCCCCCTTCTGGACTTTGCTTTTATGCCTGGAAATGCTCTTTCACCCAGGTAACTCCAGAATTGCATTATTAATATATCATATTGGAACTTAGCTGTGAAAATCATTGTAAAATATATGGCTCATTGTACTATTCTTCCACTTACCCTTTTCCTGCTTTTGTTAAATACAGAGAAACCCCTTCAGCTTAGAGCCTTGTTTAAGCCTGCCTAGAGAATATATATGCACATTTTAGTGGATCTGCACATTTAAGATTTTATCACTGTAGGCGTGTTTCTCCAATCTTGTTGGAATGTGCAGAAACCATGAAAAAACAATAAATGAGTAATTTGATAAGAGGGTGCATTTTGTTATGTCATCAAAAACTTAGAATTAAAAGAAATATTTGTTATAAAAATACTGAAAAAGGATTTGTAACGATATAATTATATAATCCTTTGCTATTGCTCATGCATAGTTTGACTGGTTTTCTGAAATCATTTTTCAGGATTTTGCAAGCTACTAGTGTTTGTTTTGATGGTTTCAACAATATGCAAAATACAGGGTGTCCCTGAGATCCACAACTCCCAAAATAATTCCATAGATCATTGTAAAAATCTAAATCATGGTGGACGCCAAAAAATTTACAATGTTATAGTGTTAAAGGCATTTAGTACCCTTAAGTAGAGTTTAGAAAGGTTTTGATGGGTAGTTCAGGAAAGCAAATGTTTAAGAAGGTTTCATACTCTGAATAAAACCTAGATGATTGAGTGGCACTAGCCCATCCATCAAGGAAGAGAAGCACATTGATTAAATCAGAAGAATTTGGGAAAAGAGGATGGAGACTTTAATTGGAAATACATAAATTGAAGCCACATGCAAGTGCTAGTCCTTGCATACATGGATCATCTCCCAGAAGATAATGAAGACAGTGACAACTATTTCTAATAGTGTGATACGAAAAGTGTTCAGGATGATAAAAGCATGAGGCTAACCTTGTCTTGTTCCCAGTTCATATTTGTTGTTTTGGGCACTTTTATTGTGCTCCTTAAAAACAGAAAAGTAAAGTCATCAGTTACTTTAGGATTTTTATAGTGCAATGTTGACAGTTTTTGGGATGTACCTGTGGCATTGTTACACTGTGTACTTCAGTTCCCAGCAGTCACTAGGAATGTGATGGGGCCAATGGAAGGAGGCTTTGATCGGTGTACACTTTAAAGGAAGTCATTTGTTCAGAGATCAGTGCAGACCTGTAGCCATCCTTCACAAGCAGTGCTTAAGCACGTGTGTGCCAAGAAACATGGCTGTCTTGCGAGGAGCTTGGTCAGAAGTACAAGGTGGTGTGAGTTTAGTTTGCAGTATACACGTCTGTATATGATGCAGTTTGTAAGATTAAGAGAAGTGTATCAAAAGTAATACTCCATAATAAATTTTCATTATATTAGCTGTTCTACCTAGCTTTGCCTGGAAAAGTAATAAAAATATAAAATAAATGAAAAGGTCATTGGTGACCTCCTCATCACAACAGAAAGATATGTATTTGCTAGTATTATTTAGCGTTTAATTCTTCTGTAGGATTTGCGGAAACAGAAGTAATTTTTCAGCCAAAAACAATTCTTAGAAGAGTAATAGTAATGAAATAGTTCAGTAAAAAATATTGAAATATAAACTGTGTATACACCTCAATGGCTAAGAAGCAAATGGGAGTGGAGTGTGGCACCCTGCCTCATTCCTGTAAAGTGTCTGCCCCATCTCACTCCCAATGTTTGAAAAGACTTTTATTACTCCAGCATTATTTTCCCTAAACAAAAATTGAATATAACCAACAGGAACAATTCATTTCTTGTATAGCACAAAATCACACAAGGACGGTCTCCGTGGGCTTCAACAGGCCCTGTTTTTTGACATCCCCTCTGCCTCGACTCCCTAAGAAAACAGGAAAAAACTACCAACCCACTTTGTGGTTGAGGGGGAATTGAAATTTTGGTAAAGGTAATTCACTCTCTTACAAGAAGGTTGGGCATGCAATGGGTGTCAAAAAATGGGGTAAATACAACACACAAGTAAACTTCCTCACAGAGCTAAATTGCCAACCTGTCATTGCCACCTCAGGAATAAAATACAGTAATGCAAGAATAGATTGTACCATGCACTCACTAAATACAGAACTATCACATCTGAAGATATAGCTTTGTTCAAATACATTGAAAACAAAGTATAAACTAATATAAATGAAAGACAACATCTGTCCTTCAACCAATTGTAGAACCTCAGCCAAGTTGTAGAATAGGAGTTGTTCAAGCCAGATACAGTCAGAGCTCTGCTGAACTCTGCCAACTAACCGCTTCCCCTCTACTGGCCATTCTATAGCTGAGTCAGTGCTGGGCTAGCCAGTCTGATGAAAAGACCCTTCAACGTCATAATTCCAGTGCTCCTTTTTCTGAGGTGACTTTTCCATAGGCAGACAAAACACTCGGCGGCAGTACAGTGGTACCAAGTGCCACTTGAGAGTACTGAGAAGAGAAACAGAGTAAGGAAAGGTTAGTAACAGTTTCTAAATACTGTAATTTTTCTATTTTGGTACTAATGACTCACAGCAGAGATGCAGTATACGCAGCTAGTCAGCATCTGTACTCAGGATATGCTAAACTGAAATAGTCAGCCTGGATTTAAATGCTGAGACTGAAGGGACTTCCCTTGTAGCAGAAGGCAGACCATTTCATGGTTTTGGGACCCTGTGACTAAGAGCTCAGCCTCCCACTGCCAGTTTATTAATTCAAGATGATCTACTGTGGCAACCCCTAATGGGAGCAGCCGAAAGAAAAAGAAGAATCATAAGTAGGCAATTTGAGATCTTTATATGTGATCTGGTTTGTAAGTAATGGTAAGTTCATATAAGTAAGCAGGGCATTGGCCTTTTAAGGCTTTTATATTTTAGAAGGAGGATTTTGAATTCTCCCCTAAATGTAACTTAGAGAAAGTTTAAAGACTTAAGAACTGGAGTTATGTGTTCATAATTTCTTAATCTTGTAATATTTCTTGCAGCAGCATTTTGAATTAACTGAAAGCTGTATAAAGAACAAATTGAGCAGTCAGTGAACACTGCATTGTGGTAGTAAATCCTACGAGAAATAAATGCATTAATTAATGTCTGCATATTTAGAAAACATATTACTTTTCCAACATTTCCATGATGGAAAAAACATGTTTTGGATAGTTTTGTAATGTGTGCTTTAAATGACATGCTAGTGTCAAATATAACACCTAGATTGTGGGCTGATTCAATAAAACTAATGATGATTTAAAAAGTAGTTAAATATTGCTGTGATCTGCATCATTCCCTCCAGTAATTAACAATCCTGATTTATCTGTCTTCAAAGACAAATAGTTCTCATCCTTTCACTCCTTTAATTCACTAACACATCTAATTTTTGACAATATTGGAGAAAGTCAAAGCGAATATCCTTTTTGGTATGTCATAAGTTGAGCATTCAGAAAAGAAAGAATAGATTATTGATACAGTAAAACTTTAAAGACTTATTGAGCCACATATCTGAAAAATGTTATTCTTTTTTTAACATGCTTAAATATTTTTAAATTCTCAGTAATTATTGTGGTCAACAAACACCTGAAATTGGCAGTGTTTTATTTTGCAATCGTTTATAATTCTTTTGAAGTATAAATCACTTCAAAATCATTTTGTGTTCTTTGTGAGGTGAAAAAGGCACAAAGGTTCAGCAACTTATTTAATTGGCATATAAGTCAACTGCTACATTTTAAATTTAACACTAGAATTACCAGAGCCTATTAGAAAGCTTGTAAATCTGGCTCACCTTAAATCCATTCTCACCTCTCCGTCAGTGGCTTTTGTCCTGTAAATGTGTTGATAAGCAGCAAGCAGCCTGGTATCCCATCCCCCCACCCACCGCTGCAGTTCATTTCACAAAGAAGTTTCTCAGTGCTCAGTGTTTATCTTTGAGTGAAGTGCTGGAGCTTTATAGGGTAAAATAGTACATCATCATTTGGAATACATACATTTCATGTGTGTTCCGTGTCAACAACAGTCTATGTAAAACGTAGTTAACACAGAAACGTTTTTCATGTTTTAGTAATAATTGAAAAAATGTAGACATGAAATGTATAAGGTGTGAAGCCTGAAATACAAATATGAAATAAACACTTTCACAAAAGGTACAAGTATAACAAAACAAGTGCAGTTTTATTCAAGAATTTAACCAAAGAATAAAGAAAGCGGGTTACGGTAAGCGGTTGATATGACGGTTTGCATGGTACAATGCTAAGAACTGCTGCCTTCCAATCAAGAGGTCATGGTTTTGATATCAGCTGCTTCCCAAATTTACCATTTTCAGCAGTCAGCTGCTCTTGTTGTTAATATCATACAATAAAATCTTACATTTGATTTGCGTCTGTAAATTTATAAAGTTAGTGGGTTTTTTTTTTTTCTTTTTTTCAGTTTTATTCTCTCAATCACATTCAAGCTTCCACACATCCCCCGGATCTGACGCCGTTTTCAGTTCAAGACATGGTATAACAAACAAACTTGTTTTGTTACACCCCCTGTTTATTTGAAAACCGTGTCAGATCTTGTGCATGAACGAGACTGGGAAAACTGTGGATGTGAGTGGTGTGCATGACTAAGAATGACAGTGGATGTCAATTTTTTTTATTCAGTTTTATTCTTGAGTGCTCCTGCTCACACTGAATTAATATGCACCTTCTGATCCATGATGTCAAAGCCAAAGTTTTATTCTCTCAGTCGCGTTCACGCCTTCCCTGATCTGACACTGCTGTTTTCAAATAAAGACATGCTATAACAGAGGTGAACTCAGATCGGAAAAAGAGAACAGAAGCCCTCCCCGCAAGAAATGTCCACTCACATATAAAAACAGTGCAGCTGCACCAGGCGTAAAGGTGAAAGATGGTGCCATTTGGATACAGGACAAAGTCCGACTTCATCCTGCCAATCACCTGTCCTTGAAAGAAACAGCACGGCTTACAGAGCTCGCCAACGCTACACTGTCCAGATTTAAACACTGGCATGGTGTATGTGCCCAAAAAAAGTCTAACTGCATTCTTGTACCATTGCTCGTGTACTATACGATACATTGGTGAGCTCTGTAAGCCGTGCTGTTTCTTTCAAGGACAGGTGATTGGCAGGATGATGCCGTATAAAACAATTCATATACTAACGTTAACGTGTAGAGGAAACCCAGGAATTATGTCAACTCTATTAAGTTAGCAGAACTCAAAACGATTGAATTCACAAACTTAAAATTACAAGTTTTCAGAACTAATTTTTTGAGTAACTTACTTGTATTCTTTAATTGTGTGTTAAATTAAATCACTGCATATGTGTAGGCAAATATTTTAGTAATATACATTACTATATATTATATATCCATATTTATTTCTCTGTGTGTGTGTGTGTATGTATATATGTAATTTTTTTTTTAAGATTTCATTCTGGGATAAATTTAATGTAACTCTAAAATTTTAAGTTAAAATATATGCCCGTTTTATGTTAAACACATAATTTGTTAGTTGTCATTAAACCTTTAATTAAATAAAATTCAAACATTCAATATAAAAATAAAAAATATGCACTGACAGTGCAGGAGAAGACATAACCTTCTTTAAGATTGCACCCTTTCTTACAAAAAGCAGCATTACTGCTTATTGCTTCCCCTGACATCCAGCTCTCTTTAAATGCTTAGTATGAGATGATTTCAAAGATGCTATTTGTGTATGCATAATAACACAGACACATTAAAGTTCTAATTTGTGAATTTACTACATCCATCCATCCATCCATTTTCCAACCCGCTCAATCCGAACACAGGGTCACAGGGGTCTGCTGGAGCCAATCTCAGCCAACACAGGGCACAAGGCAGGAACCAATCCCAAGGAGGGTTCCAACCTACCGTAGGACACACACAAATACACCCACACACACTAAGGCCAATTTAGAATCGCCAATCCACCCAACCTGCATGTCTTTGGACTGTGGGAGGTAACTGGAGCGCCTGGAGGAAACCCACGCAGACACGGGGTGCAAAAATCAAAATTGCATTATAAGTTAAAATGACACTAAATTTTTTGTTAAAGTTAGTTGAACTTTTAAGACAGATTTAAGGATTTTTAAGCCAGTAGGGTAGACAATTTTGTTATTATTTTTTGTTTAATATTATGAATGATGGTTTACTTGGTAGAGGTATCCAAGGTGCATTAATATGACACAGTTATGAAAAATATTCTGTCAGTTTTCCCTAACTCCATTTTTTTTTTCCAGATGAGTATCCACATTTATATAATATGATGTATCACACAGTGTGACATTTACTGTATCATTGTCCCTTTTCGTAGGTATTATGTCCAATAAATAATTAACCTACACAATTTCTAAAATATTAAGGTTGTAATAAATACTTCTTGTATCTTTAGTTTGCAGGATCAGTTGCGACGACTATATCCAAGGCTCAAAGTTTTAGCATTTGGTGCTAGCCCAGAATCTTCACTTCATACATATTTTCCTTCGTTCCTGTCAAGGGGAACTCCACATTGTCCGGAAGGAATGAAAAAGGAGGTAAATATTTCATCAGTATTACTAAATAAGTTCATAACATAAAATCTTTTGAGTACTTAGCCTTTACAAATAGGATTCTATGGGGGGAGAATGTTAGGGTTTGCTCAATAGCGTACTCGGCAGTAGCAGAATAAGCCAGAATCCTTCAATCTCATACGGGTTTCTGTAGCCATAGAGCCATCAGCCTTTCTCAACATCATCTACTCCTAAATGAATTTCAAGAAGTCTCTGAGGCAGCTAATTCATTTATCATGATTTTGCTGTTTTCGGAAAGCCTATAGGAATCACACCCACCTCACAATAATACTCTGTACATTTAATTTTACAATATGTAAGCTTTCGAGGCAACTCAGGCCCCTTCTTCAGGCAAGATGTAATCTTACATTAATCTTGCCTGAAGAAGGGGCCTGAGTTGCCTTGAAAGCTTGCATATTGTAATCTTTTTAGTTAGCCAATAAAAATGTGTCATTTTTCTTGACTTCTCACTACATTCATAATGGCTAACACAGTATAACACCCTAGGACTACAGACATTTAATATTGCAAGCTTTCTTCCAGTATCTGGTGATCTCTCTCTCTCTCTCTCTCTCTCTGCTTTTCCCATGGGTTTGTTATCCAGAGTACACCCTGGAAGCATAGGCCCTAAAGCTTCCTTGTAATCTGTGTCTATTCAGATTTTTATCTTTGGTGTTAAATCTTGTTTCCATAATGTTGATAACCTGTAATTTATCTCTTTACTGGTTCTTGATGTATGTATGATTAGTTAGTTAAATATAAGTTTACATTTGTGTATCTTTTTTTTTTTCTCCCCAGCTGATATGCAGCCTGACTGAATGCTTGACCTTTGATCCCCAATGCTTCAGTGTTTGGAGACAGTTATACACAAAGCATCTTTCACAATCAAGGTAAAAATGTAAATTAAAAAGCTATAGGGAACAGAACTGAACATAGACAATAAATTCTTAACTAATGATATATTCAAACTTTCTCAGGCAACAAATTTTGTATCTTTTTAAAGGTTTTTGTGCTCATATTTTTACTAATTATTAAACTAGTTTTTTCTCAATTATAGTTTGAATGTAAACTTTTTTTTCACAAATATTTAAATAAAATAATTTTGAGTATTTCTTTTAAACCCTTCTTTTTAGCATTTTGTTGAATCATCTCTTGAATTCTTGGGGAAGCCTATCAGGAAAGGTAATTTTTTTGTGTTTATTTTGCATTATTGCTTTATATTATGGGTTTTGGAAAAGCTTTATTGTACTTGAATTCCTTGATTGTGTTCACATTTTCTGCACAGTGTGGTTTAGTATACTTTTGTGATCATAACTTCAAAACCCTTAACTTGTTAGGTTTTCAGCTTGTAAATTTGAGCTGAGACCTCCTACTCCACAGCATGTTTTTGTTCCTTCCAGAACATATAGATGGATAAAGACCTTAATTCTCACCCGTATTTCAGTATGTTATATATATATTTTTTCCTTTATTAATTTTATTGCAATCCATACAAATCAGTCAAGTTTTTACAAAAAGAAAAATTGAGTTAAGGACAGATCGATCCCCACCCCTGAGAGAGAGAGCAAGCCAAACGGCGTGAAATTTAAGGCTTGTAAACACACCTAAATTAATAAATTCTTTGTGCTTTATGAGCTTATTTTAAAATATTACTGAATAGATCCTACCGTGTTTTGAAAAAAGTCTGTACGGATCCTCTAACTGAGTATTTGATTTTTTCCATTTTCAAATAGTATAACACATCGGTTTCCCACTGACTTAAAAGAGGAGAGTTTGGATTATCCAGTTTATCAGAATAAGTCTGCGTGTCAAAAGTGTAGTGAATGCAATCACAATTTGTTTGTCCTTCTCCACTTTAAACCCCTCTGGAAGAACCCCAGACACAGCTGTTAATGGGTTAGGAGGGATTGTGAGTCCAAGGCTGTCTGAAAGGTAATTAAAAAGTTTGGTCCAGAATGATGTTACTTTGGTGCAGGCCCAGAACATGTGACCCAGTGAGGCTGTGGCTAGGTTGCAGTGTTCGCAGGTTGGATCATGCCCTGGAGACATTTTGGAGAGTTTTAGTCGAGACAGATGTGCTCGATATATAATTTTGAGTTGTATAATTGTATGCTTTGCGCATATGGAGCTTGAGTGAATTCTCTGCATTGCTGCTTTCCACTTCTTTTCTGATATATTAAGTGAGAGATCTTTTTCCCAGTGTCCTCTTGGATCTTTGAAAGGGAGGGATTGTAAAATGATTTTATATATTTTAGAGATTGTGTCTAAGTCCTTAAGATTGAGCAATATTTTTTCCAGCATGGATGAGGGTGCAAGATGAGGAAAATCTGGAAAGTTCTGTTTAACAAAGTTCCTGATTTAAAGATAGTGAAAGAAATGTGTAGCTGGAATGTTAAATTTGGAATGTAATTGTTCATAGGATGCAAAGACATTGTCTATATAAAGATCTCTAAGCAAGTTAATTCCAATTTTTTTCCAGATATTAAAAACTGCATATGTTTGCGAAGGTTGAAAGAGGTGGTTCTCTTGCAGAGGTGCCACAGATAGAAGCTTCTCCGTCTTAAAATGCTTTCTACATTAATTCCAGATTCTAATTGAGTGGAGCACAATTGGGTTATTAGTATATTGCCGATAGCGTGTGTTTATTGGAGCACAGAGCAAGGAATACAAAGGAGTACTGCAGGATTTTACTTCTATTGCGAACCAAGCTTGTGTATGTTCTTCTATTTGTGTCCAGGTTCTTATCGACTGTATATTTGCTGCCCAGTAATAAAACTGGAAGTTAGGTAGAGCCATGCCGCCTTCTGCCTTTTGTCTTTGTAGGGTTGCTCTTCTGATGCGTGGATGTTTTGAATTCCAAATAAATGAGGTTATTGTTGAATCTAATTGCGTAAAGAATGATTTATTAATGTGTATTGGAATATTTTGAAATAAAAAAGGAGCTTAGGAAGAATATTTATCTTAACAGTGTTAATTCTTCCATCTAGTGTGAGATGAAGGGTTGACCATCTATGCAAGTCTTGTTTAATTTTTTCCATGCAGATGGCGAAATTTTGTTGATATAGAGCTTTATGTTTACTTGTGATGTTTACCCCGAGGTATTTAAACTGTTCTGCAGTGATAAAAGGAAGGGTGTCTAATCTAATATTATATGCTTGAGAATTCACTGGAAAGAGTACAA
The DNA here is from genome assembly GCF_016835505.1 of Polypterus senegalus. Lineage (NCBI taxonomy): Eukaryota > Metazoa > Chordata > Cladistia > Polypteriformes > Polypteridae > Polypterus > Polypterus senegalus. The sequence continues at coordinate 187,624,837 of NC_053156.1, read as the reverse complement.
TTTTATTCAGATTAATTCTGAGACCAGAGATCTTTTGAAATTCTGTGAGTGCTGTTAAGACTGCAGGCACAGAATTCAGTATGTTATATTTTAAAGTTGTTTAACATATATATGGACAAGAAAAGATTTCTTCCTCCAATCTCTTTTTAAGCTGCTCAAGAATTTGGCATCTGTGGAGAGCCCTAGGTTTTCTGGCTAATTTTGCTGTTAGAAACAGACCACTTTGCAAACTCCCAACCAAATCATGGCTAAAATTAACATATCAAGACATAACTTTTAACCTGGAAAATTTGAAAATGAAGCAGTTAGCTGAGGGTATAAGTTAAAATCACAATGCATGAAAAACTGAACCTTTGAACTTAGTTGTTTTATTGCTTAAGTATTATGCTCTGAGCTGCACAAATAATTGAACTATAATGGTTTGAAATAATTAATTTATTATTTAAACATAATATAGTTTAATATTAGGTATAAAGTTTATGACAAATGGAAGTGAAAATACAATTAATAATAAAGAAACTTTACATGTGCAGAGAAACATATTTTAATCATATGTGTTAGGGATTATAAAACATAGAAAGAAACTATATATATGTCAAGAGAAGTACTACACCATTACTCCCAAAGTATTACATTAGCAGGGAAAATCCTGGGTGAGACAAAAGCTAAATAAGAAATAGGAGGTTCTGGACACTTTTGAGCGGAAATTGTAGATAAAAACATGATGAGCAATATACGTAGATCACCTTGAAGACAGAATGAAAGGTCTGGATCTGTGTCATTGCTGCTGAATTTTGATATTTTCTTTATTATATTTTGCATTTAACTTTTTACCTTTTGAATTTTATTTTTGTGCTTTCATAAATAATAATATTAATTGGGTCATGATTCTTACATGTTTCTGTGTCTCAGAGATTCATTTAGGGGTATGTTAACCTATGTGTTTCACTGAAGGGTTAAGCAGTATTGGGGATGTCAAATACAGGCCCATGAGACAATGGCCTACAACAGGTAAATGTAACCTGTTAAATTTTCAACACCAGGTGCTATCTCTCACCCCTTAGCCTTGGAAAGAGAAGTGGATAACCTGGGTATTCCTCTATGTCCAGATCTAGACAGCGCAACATTATCTCACCACTGGTCATTTTCATAAATGTTTTTACTTTCATCTGTCTTGCATGAATGTTTTAATCTATTGTTGAAAGGTTCTGTATAGTAACAATACTGCTGCATTATCAAGAGTTTTAGCAGTAGTAGAAACAAAATTATTATGTTGTGAATTCAGATGTTTATTATTATACAGTCATCATGATTTGTTGGTGCCATGAATCCATCCACTCGTTTTCTAAACCTTTTTAATCCAGATGTAGATCATTAAGGGATGGGGCCTATCTGACAGGATCAAGCACAAGGCATGAAACAACCTTGCACAGGGCACAAGTCTTTTGTGCAAGGTATGCTCATATACTCGCCTACAATCGGGCACGTTATGACAGTTTAACTTAACTCAACTTTCATTGTCATTCATCCACATACATAGTATATGGTCAAACAACCTTTTTTTTTTTTCGTTTTTTTTTTTCTTCAGTCCTTGGTGCATAGGCAAAATGACATACATTTAACATACACCATAACATTACCAAAAACAGTGCAACAATACAACGCAGGACTATAAAGCTCAAATAGTGCTCAATATCCATAGTAAAGTGCAGAGTGTAAAGTGACAGTACATTATTAGGGGAATGTTATAGAGATGTGGTACTGTCTAACATGTGGAAGTTCAGAAGTCAGACATCTTAGGGAAAGCTCACTACGTCCTGCAGATCTTGTACTCATGTGCTTTGCTGTTCCCAAACCACAGAGTGTGTCAGGAACCTTTCCACAGTTCCTCTATAAAAGGTGGTAATAATGGGTTGTGGCAAGCGGATTCACTTCAGTCTCCGCAGGTAAAAAAAGGCATTGTTTTTGCCTTCTTGACAACAGAAGTTGATGTTGATTGTCCAGGAGAGGTCATCAGAAATGTGTCACCAGCCAACCTGCATGTCTTTTGTTATGTGCAAGGAAAAATTAGTTCTAACATGATGATAAACCATTCAGACACCGTGAAATTCAGCAAACTATGAAAAAAGACCTTCACTGGACAGGAAACTGAGACAGCTGAGAGTCAGTAATAATATACACTATTCTCCCATAATCAACAATTTATTACCCTGCCCCTATCCCCCACTGCTATTTCAGTTTTCCTCCCATATCACAAAAAATTTCCAAAAGTGGACCATTGTGAGTGTGTGTAAAAGTATATTCTGTACTGGACTAGTACTGCATCCGTAGCTTCTACTCTCAAACACTATATAATCTCCATTTTTTCAGTTTGTTGCTTAAAGAATTTGCCAGACGTGAAATAAAAACGCTGGCAAAAAAGAAAAAAAAAATTACAAACTAATTTTAAAGTTTCAGGCATGATATTCTATGAAGTTTCTAATGAATGCTTCACTTGCAAATAATTCTGCTTGTGTACATGAGCATACATTGATGTTTCTCATGCTTTATCTGGCAGTGTTGCTGCTATTTTCGTTCATATGTCAACCCAAGAAATTCTTTGCAATTATGCCAGGTCTGAACCTGGGATATTTCTGTATTCAAACTAATCTTTTACTTGCAAATTCCTAAGAAAGCCTACTTGTGTGCAAAAAATATAACAAAACAAGGGTTTTTCGACTAATGCCTGTCAATTTATATTAAAACTGCTGAGTCTGTTTTATTGAGGTGATGAAATTAAACTAAAACAAAAAGTAAAGATTTAAATACATTGTTTCATGCATGTTCTCATCCATCTTTTGAAATCTGGTCAGTAACATAAACAAGTTTCTTCACTAAGTGAAATGCTAATCTTGATTCTGTCTTTTATGCTAATATCACTGCTACTTCAGAGGAACTATTTAGGAATCTGATATTGTTCCTAAGGATGGATTAGAGCTGTCAGTCAAGCATATTGCAGTTTGTTACTTTCTGTGATTTCACATTTTAATAGAGTTGCATCTAGTAACAGCAGCTAGCTAGTTAGCCCAAAAATAATGTGTATCAGAAGTATAATTGACTGCAAGTGAACATTTTCTGTAAAGTGGATATGTATGCGCTGTAAATAAGTAGTAAAAATAAAGGTTTGGGTATTGGCCCCATATATTGTTGGCAGAGTAGTAAAAAAAGATTGATACCAGTCTGTAACCTGTAAAACAACAAAAGACAAGTGATAAATGGCGATACAGAGGATTTATATTTTGGCAGCAGAAAGTAGGGAAAAGTCATCAATATTTCATGGAAGTGGGGTCATCTGAAAGGGAGGAAAGTGACTTAATCCTCTGTTTCTGTGGAAAATGAAGAGAGGAGGCATTAGTAGTCTCTTGCAAACCTTTTCCCAATGTTTTCTTCTATTTATTTTACACTTGCATCCAAGCTGCATAAATATACTCTTCATCAAAACTTGAAATTTTGTATTTTAGTTCTCAGTTCTTCTTGATTTTACTGTATTTGTACAGTGTCTGTCTATGTAGCCACATATTGCATGTTTTTTTCTGTTAACTGATTACAGTCTCCTGTTTTGTTTTTTGTTTTTTTAAATAATGTACAAATTAAATTTGCGCAAGATAATTTTATTTAAATGTGTGTTGTATACAGGTAAATTCTATGTTTTATTAAGCTCTAGTCTCATCATGGACACTGTTAAATGGATGCAAGGTGTATCTTCAAACCTATATTCAAATGTTCCTATTGTGATCTTTTGAACTATGTGGGCATGTAAAGAGATCTGAAAAAGTACATAACATGTGAAAGTTGAGGATTTGTTGAATATTCACAACCTAGTTATCTCTTAGTACATTCCAAACTAATTCAGTAAATGTATTATTTTCATTCTTTTTTTTAGGTTCGCAAATCCCTCCAGGAAACTGTGCAGTCTTTCCAAGTTACAAATGAAGAAATCAGCTTGTCTACTAAATCAGACCATGTGAAAGCCTGTGCTGCAGTGTGTACTGTAAGTCATTTACTTGTTTGTTCAAATTTTAGTGTGAAAACATTTTTGTGAAACAAATCTTTTGTTATAAGTTAACTTTTTTTTTTTTTGCTGAACTTCCTGAAAATTGATTTTTCTTTACAGAATTTACAGCTAAAGATGAAACGCCAGAGATTCAACTGGTCTCGCCTGTTGCTGGTAGGACTGGTGTTTGCTGTTGGCTTTGTAATACATGACATCAGAGCTCAAGGGTCATTTAATGGTGTGTGTTTTCCTTTGTTTTTCTGTGATCATGTAAATGTAATGATCAATTTGCCTTTTTCCTTTTGTAAAAAAGTTCAATTGAAAATCCCTCTTTTTCCATTTAAATTCATGCCTGTATATTTGAGTGTATTTTTCTGATTATTTCTTGTTTTATGGATTTTGTTGCACATTTCTTTCAGTATCTGATTGACCCTGCATTGTAAACATAAGCATATGCTTTTTTTTTTTTTTTAACAAATTATATTCCACTTAACACAAGTCTTGGGATAAATTAATGTATTCTTCCATTGTGAAAATAACTTGACTTCAGAAATGCCTCTCCAAAATGGCCTACAACAGGTAAATTTAAGTCACAGCTTCTGTTTCAACCACAACTTTTATGAACCACATTTGTACTAAGCCTCATGGTCAAGCACCCACATCCTCAATGCCACATGTCCAATTACTGTCTCCAGCTGTCATTTTGGTCTTTTGTGTATTCACCTACATGAATTTTGCTTCCCTTGTAACTTAGTGTGTCATCTTTTATGTTGCTTTTTGATATTAGCAAAAGATTATTTGTATACAAGAGCCCATATATAATACCATCCCTGTTTTGCCTCTGTTTTGAAATGTTCACTTTTCCTTTATGCAGGCATTTTCACCTTCATATTTTTTGTTATATCTGAGTATCATTTCACACACACACACAAACTTTTTGTTTGCCCACCAAATTATCTTTTGTGGGAACCTTCCAAACATCAAATTTACAAAGACATTAGTCATTGTTTCAAATAACCCTTTATTTTTTCTCACTGTCTGCTCCATACTTTAAGTTGCTCAGACCTACAAAGAAATAGTATTGTCACATTTTTATCAGGTATCCGGTGCAAGGTAAGATCAATCCCTGATCAGGGTTGCCAGTCCATTGCAAAATGAACACACTCACACACAAACACATTTTTATTAACAGCCTCAGAAATCTCTCACAGTTTATTTTGCACTATTATCTTGCCTAATAAGTGACAGGTCTGCTAGTTTCCTTCAGCAGTTCTTATGCTACTTTTTTGGACATGATGCTCTTTTTCTGTGTGTCTTCTGTAATGATTTTGCCTCAGTCTTCTGAGAATCTTACAACTAGGTCCTTCTATTTTATCATTACAATCAACACAACACTGGCTTCCAAAAGTCCAGTCACTTTGCCTCTCGCTTGAGGTATTTGTTCCAAATCAGATCTCTCTTCGTCCTTTCTGCCATCTTTTTGGATACTTGCTGTTCCTGAAATTGTACAAACTGCTTTGAATGAATATTAATACTACATATACATTTGTTTTTAAGACTCAGGAAGCTAGAATAATAAGAGTACATCAAAATTACCTTTCCATCAGTGAACTGCAGTTTTATGAAACAATTTGAATTTTCATTCTTGAAATACTAATCTATATCCTCTAAAGTATACATTTTGGATTTTTGAAGATGAATCTTTTCTAATTCATTATTATTATGATTAATATACTTATAAATGTTATGGAATTGAGGGTGGTTATTGAGTGTGTTGAGGGTTAGATGGATGAGTAAATGAACCTTCCTTTAAAAAGTGATTGAATAAAATGCATAGTCTAAAGTTCACCTATTGTGGCCTTTTTTTATCCCCTCTGCTAGGTTCATCAGTTGCACAAGTTCTTCAGCAGTCTGGAATGATGTCCTTTTCTCAACAGGCATACAATAAAATATCTGTTTATTCAAACAAAGGATACAGGTCAGTGTTTTTCTTCCTTTTTTTCCATTTTTATTTTAAATTTTTGTTAATGTGACTTGTTCACAGTAAAATTTCTTTGCTCTCATATCGGGAGGTTGTGACCGGGGGGGGGCTGGGGTGGGCACTGCCCCCCTAGAGACAAGCCGTGCCCACCCTGCGAAATGCTCTGTCTGTCTAATGAAAACTCTGGAGAAGAATAACATTTGATTTTCACAGTTCACTTCGCCACACATTTTGCAGCACGTCTTGAACCTGTTTGACCGCATTCTTCAATTAAAACAGCATATACGTTCCATTCTTCTTTTATATTCTGGTTGGTAACACCAAAGGCTATGCATAGGTGGCTTATTAAAAAGCAGACATCTTCAACCTCTTTCCCTCCGCGAGCTGCTGGCTCCACGGTTGAGCCCAGCACCGCTGCTACCATCACGCAACACAGCACACCCACGTCTGGAACTGAAACTCCAAAAGATCTAGATAAGCCTACACAATCCTCCAGCTCTGCACCCGTGTCGCGTACTCCAAACCTCTGCCTTCAACAAAATATACAGTCCGGTCTGCCTGACTTAAATATGGATAGCCCACCCCAGCCCATTTTAATTAATTATCCCAAGCGCGCATTCAGAAAGACACTCAGATGTTTTAGTGCAAGCTGGTATCAGTCTCGACCATGGCTTGAATATTCAATATTTTTTCCGTGATTCCAGCCTTTGCTTTGCCTGCCGCAAATCTACTGTTTCCAATTTGGACCGTGAGGACATATTCACCAAACACGGCTACACTAATTGGAAAAAAGCTATAGAAAAAGACGGTGGCGGCTTCCACAAACACGCGTCTAGTATCCCACACGTCAGAATCATGTCTGCATGGCAAGAGTATCGGCACCGGGCAGAGACGGGTGAAAGCATATTTCAACTACTGGGTCCAACCCAGATACAAAAGAATAGATATCATGTGAAAAGCATTGGGGAGGCCGTTCAGTTCCTTGCAGTCAATGAACTGGCTTTGTGTGGTCACAATCACGAAGGTGGGGAGGAGGGACTTTTCCTTAAGTTCTTTCATTACACAATCAAAAAAGATGCCAAACTTGCAGAAATTGTAAAATACATCCCAGACAACACAAAATGCACATCCAATGTAATTCAAAATGAAATAAAATTGAGACTCTTGCCAAAATGGTGGTAAAAGATATCAGGACCAAATATTATTAAAGCTGACTCTCCTGGATTTTGCATTAAAAGTGATGGTACCAGAGATCGCTGTAACATTGAGAATTTGTCTAGTGATTAGATTTGTCCAGAACTCCATCCCTGAAGATCACCTGATTGGCTTAATTCAACTGAATCAGCTTGATGCTGAATATATTTGTAAACAATTTCTGTCACATCTCTCTGAGTTAGGTTACAACCCAGAGAATTTAGTGTGTCAGTGTTTTGATGTTACTTCTGTCAAGTCTGGGGCAAGGGGTGGTGTCCAGGCTTTGTTACAAAACAAAGTTGGTAAGTATAGTCCATATGTACACTGTTACAACCACCACCTCCATTTACCAGTGATACATGCAATGGAATCAGAACCTCTGGCTAAGAAGTTCTTTGTCTGGTCAAATTCATTGAACACATTTTGTCACAGACATTATGTTTCACACACATACAATATGTACACTGACAAGACTTCTATAAATGTGATGAACCAGTCCTTATGATGTCACAAAGTCCATTGTTAACAATGAGGAAGCTATAAGGGGGCTTCTCTCATAGGTAGCAGAGGCTGACACTGCCCCTTTTGACATTTGCATAGAGGCATGTGGTCTTTTGACCCAATTAAAAAAGCAGAATTTTTTCAATACAGGAAAATTCCTCCTTCATGTGCTTGGTGTGCTGAAACCAGCCAATGCAATTCTACAGGCACATGAAGTGGATTTGTGCACTGCTGGGGAGGTGGTGACAGCTTCACTGACTACACTGAAGGAGATGAGATGCAACTCATTCTGGGAGGAGCATTTCTCTCAGTGTGAAAGTAGGCCTACCAATTCGCTCAAAAGGAAACGGAAAGTTAACTCACAGCTTGATGATATTATTGTCGTGTCTACACTTGGGCATGGTGACTCTGATGAACAAATTGCTCCTAATCAGACTTTTAAAAGGGCTATGTTCAGCATTCTTGATAGAGCTGTTGTGGAAATGGAGACAAGATTCTCTCAGAGAAATGTTGAATTATTGAGGGCCATATCGCTTCTCCTGCCAAAATCAGAATTATTTCTTGATCATTCTCTCCTGAAACCACTTCAGGCACTTGCAGGCACAGAGCAAAACAGCATGAGCTTGCAAAATGAAATTGCAAGCTGATGCTAATCTCTCTGAAGCATGCAAATGCATTCAGCAGTACAAAGAGGCCTTCCCTATGTTGCATTCGCTATATGTCACAGCACTCGTCATTGGTGTGTCTTCAGCTGCATGTAAAAGCTCTTTCTGTACTTTGAAGTGCATTCTCACTCCTCTCCGCCAACCAATACTGCATTCAAAGAAGAGAAATTTAGTCATTCTGGAGAAGAACATCACAGAAAATCTAGACATAAATGAATTTATTTCAGAATTTGCCAAGAGTAACTGCAGACCGGTCCTGTAGATAATATCCAGGTTAAACACTGGAAACTGATATCCTATAGCCTCCCTAATGACTACAATGAGCCATGTTTCTGTTCTTGCTCTCATATGTTGTATACATTTGACTTTATTGATATTTACCTTGTATATGTAGTTCTATATTTGTTCACAAAAAATAATACAAGTTCCATTGCCTCTGTTAATTTTATTGAAAAATAGGTTATGATTTATGCCACAATTTTTGCTTTTATATGTTATATAAAACTATGTTATTATTATTTGACCCCCCTACAAAAATGGGGATGGATGGATGGATAGATGGATATTTTTGCCCCACCCCAGACAAGCCAAATGCCCACCCACACATGATGTTGTGGTCACACCTCTGTCTCATATTGTTAAGTCTTCGACATTCATTATTAATTTTGTTCTGGAATCTTATTATAACTGGTCCTGTTGAATAGCTGTCATTATATTATTGATAGTTTTATGTGTTATGGTCAACCAGTAAGTTGTATAAACATTGATTCTGTTATCCCATTGATTATCTGTTTATTTTTCCTGTAATACTTTAAGAGTGTATTTTTGTGGCGTTCTTCCATTTTCTGGTAACTCTTGCTTAGTGTATACTGATGAGGTAAAGGAAATGCATTGTTTTCTGGAATGGGTAAGCTATAGTTGCTGCTTGTTGTGTCAATTTCTTTTAGAGTTTCTGACCAGTAATATAGCTTATGCAGATTGAGATTTCCATTTGCCAATCGCACAAAAGCTTGTTTGGATCACTTTTACACAGCAAATGGAACATCTTTAGAAAGGCCTTAATTCATAATTTAGGTTGATATTCTCCCACACATCATTGAAATTACAATAAAACCCTATTAGTGGAGTGTGTTTTTTTTGTTTGTTTGTTTTTTAATTAAATAAATAGTCCTTCACGGTAGCCTCGTATGGAAAGCGGGAGCCAATATACCCTCAGTTTAGTAAAAACATATGGAGAATTTACAGACTCCACACAGACAATGACTCGGCAAGGGATCGAAACCCAACACTTTGAATCGATATGGCATCAGTGCATACCAGTTTCAGTTTGCATTGAATTCTTCACAAAGCATTTTCATCACATCTGTTTTTATCTAAAATGGCAGTCTGTGGCCAACTGTAGTAGTGCTACATATGTAGTGGGCTATTAAAAGAATTGCACCATGAGCCCGTAAATCAGTAATGTGTAAATACTGGTGCGTAAATGAGGTAAGTTTTTGTAACACTGTGTTAAAGAGAAAAATGCTCTGTGTCTGACCACTTAAAGTAAAAAATAAATAAATGAATCACAGTTTAACTAAACAAACATTTGACTGTATAAATTAATAACATTTTTTTCCAGGCAGACCTTATGCATCTGGAATACCCAATTTCTTAATACAGTTTTAAAAAGAAAGATATATTACACTTTATTTTCCATTCCAACGTCATCCTCATCTTGACCTTAACTTGACAACTTCTTAAATAGTTAGAGCCTGGTAGTTCTTGTAGATGATTGTGAGGGTATTATATCTAAAGATAAATTAAGAAATGTTTTTTAATAACAACAAAATATGTGGAATTGGTAGTATGACATTTTCAGTTAATTCAGGGCAATTTCTTTTTTAGGCACTTTTTAACATAGGCCTTCAAGTGCAAGGTTATTCTAAAACAGAACTTGCCTTAGCAGATTGCATTTTTTTGCTTGCTATTCATATATCTGTGAACACAGTTTCAGATTTTTCATAGTTGACTTATTGAAAATTTGGAATGTATCATACAGCATTCTTCTCTTTTTGCAAAACTGTGTCAATATGTATTTAAAACATTCCACCCACTTCCTTCATGCACAACACTCTTTGTTGTTGTTGCCATTTATAATACTGTAATTTTTTTTTCTTTTGCAGTTGGCTGGAAACAAATGCTCCCTATTACTACTCAGAAATGGTTAAAACATTTGGGCCTACTCTAGAAATGGCTTGGGAGAAGACGATTGTTACATCAGCATACATCACAGAAATGTGTGCAGGCCAGATTGCTTGGATCAAAGAAAATGCTCCTAAATTAATAGAATTGGTAAACGTGCACTCTACCTTTCCTTCAGTTACTTTATAGTTGAATTCATACAGTGTACACAACAAATAGCCCACATGTTATGAGTGTTTCTTCATACCCAAATTATCACTAAGCCCCATTGCTCTTAACTGAGTATATTGAAATGTAATCCAAATAGATATGTGAATATTTGAATTTTTTAAAAGGTGTCATTTCTGTTTTTTTCTTGGATATAGTTAGTACTGTATAAGTACAACTTTTTCTGTTTTATTTCAGCTCAGTGCAAGCATTCCAGAATGTGTGGTGAACTTTATTGAATATTTGAAAGTATTACTTCTGTTCATACACCAAAACTACCTGCCACTTATGACATATGCTGTAACTTTGATGGATGAAAGCTGGCAGACATTTGTTAAGTCCTGCAAGTAAGTGTGAAGTATTTAGGGTTCACCAAACGTAGGCTTACTTTAGGTCATATTTTATGGTATTACTTTCTCAGATTATTTTATTATAATACACTTTAGATATTTGTAATTGTTTAAAATGGCCTTTTTTATGCAAATAAGTACCTCTAACTTGAAACCATAAATCTTGATCTTATTGCATCGACTGTGCAGAGACATGTATGTGCAAATTTCATTTAAGTGAGAGGCTCTGGGTATTGCCTTCAGTGATTTTCACTTTGCTATGGGTGTGCCTTATTAACCAATCATGATTTGCCCTCAAACCAGCAGAAAATGTGTTTAGAGGGAAGGAAAGAAGCTGTGTGTCCTCATTTTATGATGTATTTTACAAGTATTATCTCTTTAAAATATCATCACAAAACATTTTTGTCTGGAAATTTAGTATTACATGTTTAGGTTCATAGATCATTAAAAAGAATTCTGATACAAAAAAAAATGTACATGGAACACACTTGGATTAAGGTTCCCGTGTAATTGTTTACTCTTTGGAGGTCAACACATACAATTAAACTTCGCCAAGAGTCACCAGTGAGCTTGACATATACAGCATATCTGAGGATGTGATTAGGAAACCAGAGAATCTAGAAGAGATCTGCATAAGAACCCAGATATCCAACCCAGATAATGATTATTGCAAGATTTAGTCCCAGGTCTTGGCAGTTGCATTAAACTAATTATCCATATTAAGACAATTTAAATAGAAGAGAGAATTTTCTTGGGAACACTTTGTGAGCTATTGATAACTCAAATTATTTACTTCACCCCTTGACTCTACTGCTTGCTCAGTTATTAGCTGTGTGCCCATTTGTGTATAGTTGTTATATTTGTCAACAAAAAGTGCTTCGTATGTTTACAGTAAATGTTTTTGTTTTGTTTCCTGCTGCAGTGGAGAAGTTTCCTGGCTGTGTGTCCAGAATCATTTAATAAACTTTACTGATTCAAGCTGGAGTTACCTGCAGAACAGAAGCATTGCTGTGAAAAACTGGGCACTTGACTTGATCTCCAGACATTCAAGTGCTTAAGACACTGAAAAAGGACAATACCAACTCTGCTGCATTTTGTAAAGATTCAGAGAAATTTTCTTAAAAGGGAGCGAAGTGCTTTAATTCCTTTGAAATTCCACATAATATTTTATAATCTAAGACCACTTTTCTACTTTACAGTTCTTACAGGTGTTTTTTTTTCTTTTTCATTTTCTTGTTTAAAAGTATTACAATATGAAAATGCAAAAATCAGTGTTCTGTTTTAAGCAATTGCCAAAGCAGGTATCATGAGTGATTCATTATTGCCATCTGCTAATGGCAGTAAAGAAAAAAAAAAAAAACTAAACTAAAAAAATATTGCACTACAACTATCCAGCTTTTCTGGCTGGGTGTTGAACTGATCATTCCTCACTAATGGCCTCATTTTATTATTTTGAGACTACTGTATATGAAACTAAACACAGTCAAGTAGATTTAGAAGTCAGAGAGAAAAAAACTCACTTCTAAGAAGTCAAATCAATATAGTTATGGAATTTATATAACAGAAATCATTTAAAACAAGTAGGGGGGAAGCAGGATTATGTAGTATATAATGTAATAAAAGAGCTATTTAAACTAACTGGGACAAGACTAAATAGAAAACTGTGAAGCTTGTTCTTAAAACGTTTTAACTAAATTAATGTAGCACTGAAACTTGGAATGTAGAAGTTTTTTTGGTAAGGCAAGAAATGCTGTTGACCCTGAGATAGCTATTTTCAGCAGTTTGCCTTGGCTGATATTGCTGATGGTCAGAACTCGTGTCTTGTGTTCCTGTATAGAGAAATGTAATTGAATTCAGTGATCTGAGGTCTATTGCTACACTGGCTTGTTTCGCTTGCTTTCTCTGAGACTCCGGTATTGTCTTGAAGATAGCTAACAAAATAACTTGTAAGTGGCAATAAGGACAAGAACATTAAGGACATTACATTTTGGAAGCTAGAAGCAAGCGTGTTGTGCATTTTCATGCAGGGTTGCTTGATGCCTTTATGCCCAGATTTCCCATATGTAGGCCACTGAAGGCAGGCAGTGTGTTGGTACCTCAATCTGTACTTGTCTTTGCTTATTTTCCAGCATGCGTCATACAATAGATTCAGGATTTGCACAGGAGTTATTTCAGCAATTTAAAATAACTCTGACTGAGTTCATCTGTAGTCCTAGGTTATTCTTCAATATGAAGAAATCCAAATGGTATATCAAAAACAATTGTGGAACTCGGATGTTGAAAAGTCAAAAGTGTGTGTGTATCTGAAAAAAAGTGTCTTGCTCAGGTTTGAACTCTTGTCCAGTGTATGTTTGTCATTTTTAGGAGGTTCATTCTGGATTTGGGTTGAATGATCATTTAGTACAGTTGTTTTTAACACCTCACCACATATTTTTTATTTAATCTCTTACTGTGTACATATACTGTATTTTGAATTACTGGTTGTATTGCTGCTTCAGACCATCACCAGGTTGCCAAGGTAGATATAGATTGTAAATATTTAACTTACACTAAAAAATGTATGTTGAAACCATCCAGTGATTTTCAACATTTGTTGAATGAATTTTAAAGTTGACAGCATAACACAACCAACCCCTTCTCTATACATGGTGAAAATATTCAGAAAATCTCAAACTCAGAATTGCCCCACATGATGCGATGATCTCATTTTCTTTTGTCTGTGTATGGCTGATATTTCAAAGATGTACATCTACTTTGTGTGAAGGTTTTAAAGAAATGTGTGTTGCCGCCTTGGATCCTGATTCTGTCCATATGTGTGTTTGTTTTTATTAAAATAAATAAATAGACATATGAGTTATGTGATTGTGCATTCCACACAAATCTGAACATAGGCTGTAAACTAGAGAGCCTCCGTTAGCTTTGTTTTAACTTGGAATAAAATTTTTCCCTTGTGTGCTTGAATAGTGTAGTGGTCATTTCTGTCATTCAGCCTTATGAACGCAAGTCATTCACCGGAGATTTGAAGCTTTAGTTGTGCTACACATGGAAATGGCCCATTGACTTAAAGATGAATTTCAGTTTTAATTAATATGCAGCCCATTGTTTGGGGGAGAACATGAGAGGTTAATACAGACTACACCTAAAATAGGTGGATTAACAGATACATGAGCATCAACACAGGACAAATCTCGTGTTTGAGTTTATGCATAAAGTGTAATGTGAATAATGTTATTTTACATTTGACTGGACTACTCGTAGGTAGTAGTAGTGGGAAGTAGTAGGTAGTAGTGGGTAGTTTTGATAATGGAAAGAACGCCTTATGGAAAAGATGTGGGAGTCATAACAGTCCATGACTAGACAGGTGCTCCAGAAAGTTAAATTCAGAGACTTAATAGGAAGCTGTTAGTGGTGTGACAACCTCTCATTTTAATTCTACTATCATCATGTCATACAGTCATATGAAAAAGTGTGGGAACCCCTCTTAATTCTTTGGATTTTTGTTTATCATTGGCTGAGCTTTCAAAGTAGCAACTTCCTTTTAATATACTGTATAACATACCTTATGGAAACAGTAGTATTTCAGCAGTGACATTAAGTTTATTGGATTAACAGAAAATATGCATCATAACAAAATTAGACAGGTGCATACATTTGGGCACCCCAACAGAGATATTACATCAATACTTAGTTTAACCTCCTTTTGCAAATATAACAGCCTCTAGACGCCTCCTATAGCCTTTGACGAGTGTCTGGATTCTGGATGGAGGCATTTTGACCATTCTTCCATACAAAATCTCTCCAGTTCAGTTAAATTTGATGGCTGCTGAGCATGGACAGCCTGCTTCAAACCATCACATAGATTTTCGATGATATTCAAGTCAGGGGACTGAGACGGCCATTCCAGAACATTGTACAGGCCGGGCCATTTATATGGATACACCTTAATAAAATGGGAATGGTTGGTGATATTAACTTCCTGTTTGTGGCACATTAGTATATGTGAGGGGGAAAACTTTTCAAGATGGGTGGTGACCATGGTGGCCATTTTAAAGTCGGCCATTTTGGATCCAACTTTTGTTTTTTCAATAGGAAGAGGGTCATGTGACACATCAGACTTATTGGGAATTTCACAAGAAAAACAAAGGTGTGCTTGGTTTTAACGTAACTTTATTCTTT
This sequence comes from Polypterus senegalus, assembly GCF_016835505.1. Lineage (NCBI taxonomy): Eukaryota > Metazoa > Chordata > Cladistia > Polypteriformes > Polypteridae > Polypterus > Polypterus senegalus. The sequence continues at coordinate 187,609,546 of NC_053156.1, read as the reverse complement.
CATGAGTTATTTACAAGTTTCTCTTTGTTTACAGCCATTGACATGTCGCTGAGGTTAACACGTGAGGAGCGGATAGAAATTGTGTTGATGTCTGGTGAACGCAGTAACCGGGTCATTGCAGCAGATTTCAATGCAAGACACCCTACGAGACCACCCATCTCCCATGCTACAGTTGGCAAACTGCTTGCTAAGTTTCGTGAAACTGGTTCAGTGTTGGATTTGCCAAAATGTGGACACATAAAAACTTTCACTAATGAAGAAACATCAGTGGCTGTCCTAGCTTTATTCAGCAAGAGCCCACAGCGTAGCACTCGCCGCATGTCACTGGAGAGTGGCATTAGTCGAACATTCCTTCGGCGGATATTAGATACTCACAAATGGCACCCTTACAAACTCCAGCTACTGCAGCATCTCAACGAGGATGACCCAGAACGGCGCACTGAATTTGCAGAATGGGCAAAACAAAAATTGGAACAGGATCCTCAGTTTACGCAGAAGATTTTGTTCAGTGATGAGGCAAACTTTTATGTGAATGGTGAAGTTAACAAACAAAACCACCGCTATTGGTCTGACACTAACCCACATTGGATACATCCCTCCAAGACTGTTGGAACAAAAAAATTGATGGTGTGGTATATGGGGTACAAAGATAGTGGGGCCATTCTTCATCAATGGAAACCTCAAGGCCACTGGATATGCGAAATTGCTACATGATGATGTGTTTCCCTCTTTATGCACTGAAGCTGGCACGTTCCCTGAGTTTTTCCAGCAAGATGGTGCACCACCACATTATGTGTGTCAGGTCTGAGCATTCCTAGATGAACAGTTTCCTGGAAAGTGGATTGGTCGTCGTGGGCCAATTGAATGGCCCCCAAGGTCTCCCGATCTGACCCCTTAGACTTTTATCTTTGGGGTCATCTGAAGGCAATTGTCTATGCTGTGAAGATACGAGATGTGCAGCACCTGAAACTACGGATACTGGAAGCCTGTGCTAGCATTTCTCCTGCGGTGTTGCTATCAGTGAGTGAAGATTGGGAGAAGAGGGTTGCATTGACAATCCAACACAATGGGCAGCACATTGAACACATTTTATAAGTGGTCAGAAACTTGTAAATAACTCATGAAAGAATAAAGTTACATTAAAACCAAGCACACCATTGTTTTTCTTGTGAAATTCCCAATACGTTTGATGTGTCACATGACCCTCCTCCTATTGAAAAAACAAAAGTTGGACCCAAAATGGCCACCATGGTCATCACCCATCTTGAAAAGTTTTCCCCCTCACATATACTAATGTGCCACAAACATTAAGTTAATATCACCAACCATTCCCATTTTATTGAGGTGTATCTATATAAATGGCCCACCCTGTACTTCTCCCCCTGCATGAATACCTTTGTAGATTTCAAACTGTGTTTTGGGTCGTTGTCTTGTTGGAATATCCAACCCCTGAGTAAGTTCAACTTTGTGACTGATGTTTGAACATTATTCTGAAGAATTTGTTGATATCGGGTTGAACTCATCCGACCTTTGACTTTAACAAGGGCCCCAGTCCCTGAACTTGCCACACAGCATGTTGGAACCTCCACCAAATTTGACAGTAGGCAGCAGGTGTTTTTCTTGGGATGCTGTGTTCTTCTTCTGCCATGCAAAGAGCTTTTTGTTATGACCAGATAACACAATGTTTGTCTCATCAGTCCAAAGCACTTTGTTCCAAAATTAATCTAGCTCGTCTAAATGAGCATTTGCATACAACAAGCAACTCAGTTTGTTGCGCAAGTGCAGAAAGGGCTTCTTTCTCATCACCCAGCCATACAGATGTTCTTTGTGCAAATTGCGCTGAATTGTAGAATGATGTACAGAAACACCATCTACAGCAAGATGTTCTTGCAGGTCTTTGGAGGTGATCTGTGGGTTGTCTGTAACCATTCTCACATATGCCGCTCCTGTATTTTTTCTTGGCCGGCCAGATCTGAGGTTTAACAGCAACTGTGCCTGTGGCCTTCCATTTTCTGATTACATTCCTTATAGTTGAAACTGACAGTTTAAACCTCTGAGATAGCTTTTTGTAGCCTTCCCCTAAACCATGATACTGAACAACTTTGTTTGCAGGTCTTTTTAGAGTTGCTTTGATGATCCCATGCTGTCAGTCTTCAGAGGAGAGTCAAAGGGAAGCACAACTTGCAATTGACCCCCTTAAATACCTTTTCTCATGATTGGACACACCTGTCTATGAAGTTCAAGGCTTAATGAGCTAATCCAACCAATTTGGTGTTGCAAGTAATCAGTATTGAGCAGTTACATGCATTCAAATCAGCAAAATTACAAGGGGACCCACATTTTTGCACAGCAGTTTTTCACATTTGATTTAATTTCATACAACTAAATACTGCTTCACTAAAAATCTTTATTTGGAAAACACCCCAGTACTCAGATGTTCCTAGGAAATGAAAGACGTACCACTTTTTTTTGTTGAAAGTAAATATTATGCAGGCTGAGAGGGTTCCCAAACTTTTTCATATGACTCTGTCTTTTGCAGTCAAATTCAAAAATTGAACTCTTTGCAAACGGCGTTGGCCATCTCCATTGTGTCAGGTCAGCTTCTTCTTTTGGCTGCTCCCATTAGGGGTCGTGACAGTGGATAATTTTTTTCCATATCTTTTTGTCATCTGCATGCTAATTTGGACAGATCTTTTGTCTTGTGGGGGCCAAGGTGGCCCTGTGTAGACCTTAACAAAATGTCCCAAATCCCATACTCTTATTACACTGTCGATCACTGCAATTCAGCACTTCTCCCTTTTCTTTTTTCTCTGAAACACCAGACAATTCTTCTTTTTCTTCATTCAGCTACTCCTGTTAGGGGTCGCCACAGCGGATCATCTTCTTCCATATCTTTCTGTCCTCTGTATCTTGTTCTGTTACACCCATCACCTGCATGTCTTCACTCGCCACATCCATCAACCTTGTCTTAGGCCTTCCTCTTTTCCTCTTCCCTGGCAGCTCTATCCTTAGCATCCTTCTCACAATATCCTCAGCATCTCTCCTGTGCACATGTCCAAACCAACACGATCTCGCCTGTCTCTCTCTGACTTTTTCTCCCAACCGTCCAACCTGAGCCGACCCTCTAATGTACTCATTTCATCCTCATCACACCCAATGTAAATCTTAGCATCTTTGTCAGATCAGCTAATTGGAATGAAAAAGTAACTGTTTTCAGATCACAGGGACCCACTGCTATGAAGGTGCACAGATGAGCCTGCGCTATTTGAATAATAGAACTTCCATGTAGGCAGGGTGCTTGGCTAGTTGCAGTGACTTGGATTTTCTAACACACCCATGACATATCTGTCATAATTGTCTTTCTACATACTGTATTTCCATAAAAACATTTTTATCTGTAAATTAAACCATTAGGTTGGCTAACTATAACTGGAGTTATAAAGTTTAGGAGAACTTATAATGACAGAGAATAAAAAGCACAAGTCTAATCTTGCTCTTCTTCCAGACCAAATATACCGCCGGCTGTGCTGTTTCTGCCCTTCCTTTCATAACTGGATAGTATTGGGAGGTTGTGTAGGTTTGTCAAAAACCGTAAAACACAAAGCCAACTTTACATGTTTCTTCAGCATTTAAGCTTAAGCCTTTATTTTTATAGAGGAAAACCGTTGTACTTTTTGTATAGTCCCCTAATAAATATGTAACATTTTCTGTTTCTTTTTCTAATCCAAGTTTGGTAGGACAATCCCTGTGCAGGTCTTTAAAATACAAAAAACTTAAATAAAATGTGATTTATATAGCACCTTGTCAGTAGACTGGCTCAGATGACTTCACATTATGTAAGGTTCCTGAGTTAGATTCGGTATCTTCATGTGTGAGATTTTCCTTCGGCCTTCTTGGTCTCTTAATAAAACTGGACTGGTTTGATTGATGGGCTGGCTTGATTTCCCACTCGTCCATCGTTGATCTCATTTCGTATGAAATATGAAAGTTGTACTTATCAAGCAAAGATCAAGCAGAACTGCACAGAGAAAGACCCAAGTGGTGAAGGGTAACAAAACCTGGAAAGAGTTTCAACTCCACAGTGTTAATTTCGCAAATCAAAGTTAACATCTGCCATGTGTCCTCTGCGGCTGATCCATCACCTCGAGTTGTATTACGTCATTGCCAAAATACAGACATGGACTATTTATGTATCTTAATTTTGAAATTTTGTCAAGAAAATGAATGTAGGTATTAGGTGCCAGGTAAAACATCCATGGCAGTTGATATATAGAGTGCTATGTTGAGTCACAAAGTTGCCAGAAAACAGAAATCATTCTGGTAAGAGAAAGCCAAGTTTGGTTATTTAAATAAAAAGCAAAAAAGTGGGCATTCAATTTTAGCTCCACTGACACGTCCTACACTTTGACTCCTGGGGGCAAAACAGCAATAATACACTTAACATCCCTTTTGCTTCAAAATATGTAAAAACATGAATTTGTTTATAAGCTTAAAGGGTGTGGGTCTTAAAAACAACTTCATCAAAGCTTGTCCAAACAAGTAGATTCAAAGAGTCACAGAGGGAACCCGAGCTTGCTTCCCACACTTTGGATTGATTATCTGCCTCAAGCTTGATGACGTCTTTTTCCACATACAGAGTTGCTCTATTTGCAAAAGGTGCCACTCAGGCCGTCTGCAGATGCTTAGATAACAGGGACACGATTCCTTCAACATAGCCTTCCATGATTAAGAACTGGAGGCAAAAGGCTATAAGCGACTCTAGCACCACCCATAATAACACTAACCTTTTTTTTTTTTACCGTGTCCTGTTCGGCTGTGAAGCAATCAGAATTGATGTCTGAATGCTGGCGACTAGCCTTACAGTTTTTCTCTCAGGTGGAGCGTTACAGCTTCTGCTGACGTCACGCCTGATACCAAAACTTTATTAAAAAATATTTTTAGATGTTTTTAAGATTCGAACCGGACACGGAGACAAAAGTGAAAGAAAAGAAGAGAGAGAAGGAAGAGATGGAGGTAAAGGGGAGGGGGTTTCGTATAGAATAAACAATAAATGAACCAGAATCCGCTTCTAGACCTGCAGAAAGAGAGGGGGAAACAAACAAACCACAAGACAAAAACATTGCTGCATCAGCTACATGAAGATATATAAAAATGTTTGCTGACAATCATACAGTAATTATTACTGAGGCATTTAAGGCCACCACAACCTTAGATCATGTGCTGAAGATTCCAAGTCATACTTATGAAATCACCATGTGAGCACCTGTGTGTGTACGCACGCTTGTATGTGTAAGGTTTCTCTATAGGAGCATCCAATAGTGAGTGTGAAGGGCCACAGACCTGCCCCCAAAACGTGCGGAAGATGGAGGAGTTCCAAGCCCAGAGATCCAGAGGTCACCCCAGAGCGCGGAGACCCCAGGGAGGCCGTCACCAGAGAAGCCCCAACCCCCACCCGAGGCGCAGAGGATCACCCGGGGTCACAACCAGCAGCCGGCAGAGTCCCGGGAGATATCAACGGCAAGCCCTCAGGCCGCCCAGCCGCTCTCCCCGAGTCGGCCGGGCCCGGAACCCAGCAGCCCGGGACCCGAGGGCACCCACCCGCCGAGGATCCAACAGAGCCCAGGGAACCAGATCCCACCAGGCAGCCACCGGGAGCGACCAGACAGATGCTTAAGGCAGGGGAGGGTAGGCAAAGATGTTGTAGTATTGCCAGATGTCCCAGGAGAGGGAGGAGTCCAAAACCCCACCTGACATATACAGTCACACACAAACACAGTCATACACTCCCTCCCTCATGCTCTCACATACACATACAACCCAAGACTTACAAGGATGTACGCCAGACACCCATTCACACTCCCCACACACCCTACCTAACTCTGGTCCCGGTGCTGCCGTACCTGAGGAAAAGCCATTCCTGGACGCCAGAGTTAGCCCCGTTCCGCAGGGGTAATAGTGAGCAGGCACCCCCATCCAACGTAGAGCAAAGCAACCCACCACTCCAGACCACAGGCAGACGGCCAGCTCCCACTCCTAGCCTCCAGCCCCGGGCAGCTAACTGAGAACAGAGGTGTAATAAGACCTCTAGTCTCCCTCCGCCTGCTCTAATGTAGTGTTGGTGTGTGCTGATAAGGTGCATTTTGTGGTTGGGGCGAGGCAGTGCCGGCACCATGTGGCCTACACCAGCTGATGCCAACACACAGCCCCACCTCCCCCAAAACTCTCCGTGACTAGGTGCAGTTTAAAATTGGAAGTGGACACCGCACTCGGAGTGAGGCTGAAATTTCCCCACCGGATGCCGTTGAGTGTGCCCACTCCCAAGGCCCTAAGTGTGCATTTGTGTGGAATGTTTTTTGTGGAAGTGTTTAATGTGCAAATAAAATTGGGGTGTAGGCTGCCACAGGACTGCGGAAACGGGATCCATACCGCACCCCTGACTTACCCACACCCCAAGGCCCTATGTGCATGTTTGTGTGATGATGTGAAGGAGCAGGAGGAGGGAAATGTCTGAGGATGGGGAGGAACGGCTGAGGGGCCTGAGCCCTCCAGGGAGCCAGCTCCCCTACTGGCCCCAATAGGCACCTCCGTTCCCAAAATCCACCCGGGCACGGAGGCCCCAGCCTATCTAGCCATGGCCGAAGCAGCAGCATCACAGAGCCCCACGGAGTCTGAGGCCACCAACCCACACCACCCCAGCAGAATATTTACTCCCATCCCCACATTTACTCAACATTCAGATTAAGTAAGACATAAGACACCCAGGATAAAGCTGGATCCTCCCTCCCGGACATCCCTCCCCATGGTGGAACTGCCGACGTTCCGGCCCTCTTCCCGGCAGCGTACATGCCAGGACCCAATCCCCAAGGCCCCACCCATATCCCCATCCGGGACGGCCGCCCCCAAACCCTAAGCCACCAGGCCCACACCCAGACCAACCCAGGGGCATTGCGGCCACTAGGCAGCGACCGCAGCCACCGTCAAGACCCCTAAGGCCCTACACACAACCACCAGAAGCCCACCCCGAGGTAACCCAAGCACCACCAGAGTCGGGCAGCAGCCCCCCAGCCCAAGACCCCCCTAGTGAACCCACCCCAGGGATCCTCCAGATACTCCAAGCTCAGACTCTCCACCACATCAACCACAGCATCCCGCAGGACCATATCAATGACCCTCCATCATCGCTATGTGATGGAACCGATCAAAGGAGCCCAGAGAGATTGATTTGAAGTGGAGGCAGAGGCTGTCTCAAGTGTAATATGATCCAATAAAAGATTTCTATACTGGTTAATGCAAAGATTATCTTTGTTTTTCCAGTTTATGAGGATAGTTTTCTTAGCGATGCATATGGCAGTGAGAACCACGTGAACCAAATTTGTTTCAATCGGGACATCCTCTAGGTTCCCCAGCAAGCAAAATGAGGGGGAAGTTGGGATATCACATTTCAGACACTTTGACAGGTCTTCACATACTCTATACCAGAATCTCTGAACAGGTGGACATGACCACAGTGCGTGGATATAACTGTCAGGAATGTTGTCTGTGCAGTGTGTGCAGGTGTCAGATGGCACAAATCCCATCCTGAACATCCGATGACCTGTATAGTGTACTCTGTGTAGAATTTTGTATTGAATTAGTTGTAAATTGGGGTTTCTGATCGTTTTAAAAGTTTTTAAACAGGTTTGGGACCAGAAAGTCTGATCAAAGCTAACTAATAGATCCTCCTCCCATTTGCCTATAGGAATTGCTATTGTATCATCTATTTTGGTCAATGTTTTATATACTTTAGACAGTAATTTGGGGTGTTTGAGATTACAGAAGTCTAATACCCTTGATGGTGTTTGTAATTCTACTTTAAGATTAAATTTTTCTTTAACTACTGATTTAATTTGGAGATATTCTAAAATCTATTCTTGTCTATCCCAAATTGGGAGACTATTCTGTTAAATGGAATGAAATCCAATCCTTCAACTATGTGTTCCATGTATAGAATTCCTTTACTTTTCCAGTATGGGAGGTTCATCATTTTATTGTTTTGCAATATGTCAGGATTATTCCAGATGGGTGTGTGTCTGCATGGAATTAGTGAAGACTCCGTCATTTTAGATATTCCCACCATGCTGTCAGTGAGGTACTGATATTAATACTTTTAAAGCTTTCATGCTTTCTTATTTTTGAGCTAATAAACGGTAGGTCCAAAGCTCTATAGTATTGCAAAGTGTCTGTTCTACATCTAACCAGGACTCATCCAGCGGGTTATGTTGCAACCATCTTGGTATATATTGGAGCCTGTTGGCTAAGAAATAATGATAGAAGTTGGGTAGATCCAACCCTCCTCTATCTTTGGTCTTCTGTAGTGTAACACTAACCTTTCTAGCCATGTGTCTTTACATAAATGACCTGATTTTGTTGATTTATTGTGTCGTTCGTACAGTCTGTAGTAGCCTGGGGTTAGTAGCAGACCTCTTCATACATGTCATATAGCCTCGCCTCTCAGACTTGTTAGCCCAGAGTGATGTCACACAGAGGTACCACATCTTCACACATGGTGGACTGTAATCCCAGATTCCCAGTACTCTTCTCTTTCTCTTATGTTATTCCTCTGGATTTTCCAGATCTTTCACAAAAGTGACCTTCTAAAGCAGTATTTTCCCCAGAGAACGTGCCACACTGGGCTCAGATGGACTAAAATTGGGCCTCATTCAAGCTAGCTCTACTCTTTGCAGGACTGATGAATATGCCGATGAGACAATGGTGAACTGGAACACGGGTGCAAGCGCCTCACGGTAAATGAGATCTAATTCAGGCTGATGTCCCAGATTACTGTTCATATAAATCTTAATAATAAATCTTAGAATAAATTACTTTACATACAGTGAAAAGGTTACAAACTACACTGAAAAAAATGTGATGATTCACACTTAATATTTTCAATCTGAACCAATATAATTCTTTTTAACTTATTGATCCCACAATTTTTAAGTTGAGGCAAATCATTTAGAGTGATTGGGTGCAATTCACTTTTTTTTTTACTGAAGTAAATCTATTTTTTAAGTTGTTCTTCTTTCTTGGCAGTTGGAAAGCCATCAAACTGGAAAGTTTGACCGAAAGAATATACAAACTGCCCCTCAAACACAGCACATGAACAGCCTAAAATATTAAGTTAAATGAAATAGGATTTTTACGTTTATTCTCTCCACCATAACTTAATTTGGTACAAACAATTTTTATTACTTTGATTGAGATCTGAGACCAAATATTTCAAGCTGCAACACTAAATGACTAATCTTAAGTTGCTTGAAAGAGAAAATTTACATTGAATGAACAACATCAATGTTATACTTTTTTCAGTGTACCACAGATCTGCACATAAACTGTAGATGGCACATTCTGTTCAACTGACACGCCATCTTGGAGCGGTCAAGCTTATAAAAGCATCAACTTCTGACTTGTACAGAATGCTTTAAAACAGCACAAGCTATGGACACCAAGTGACAGGAAGCCCCAAGACAAGTCAGAAACTGATGTCTGTTCACAAACTGAGCTCTTTCATGTGTGTTTTAATTGAATGACTACTTTCTATATTCAGTGATCTAATAGAATCTGTCAAAGTAAAAATGTAGGAATAAACAGCAGTATATTTGATAGTTTGATTTGTGTAGATGTGTTCACAATTAAACATTTATTTAAGAATTGTTTGCTCAGGGGATATAAAAAGTAATATTTGAGGTTAAGAAGACGTTTTGTAGTAAGGTTGTAGCAGGGCTGTGTAAAATGTCAGTTGGGTTTGTTCAATGTTTAGAAATGCTGTGTCTGTCTGCCCTTTTTCTTGTCTTCTTATATTATACTCTATCATGGCTGTCCATTTGTCTGTCCAGGATTTTAAATCACCTGTAGCTCGCGACCTATTAACCTGAAATTTGTTACACATATACAATGTGACGTCTACTATCATCCGGTGATGATTGACCTGCAAGGTTAATCCTCTTTTTATTTTTTTTTTTTATTGTAGAATTAACTCTTGGCAGTGGCCAGCAGGGCGGCTGTGCAGTGCATGTGTACGGGCACTGTTCTCATCCCTACCACCTTCACCATCACTTATCCTACCTCTTCATATCTTAAATCATTCTTGACGCAGATTGAAGACTTAAGTGGAATATTAAAAAAAAACGTACTAAGTAATTGTAACTTAAATAAAACTTAATCAGTTTTAACGCGAAAAAATGCCGACAGAAGAAGAGAAGAAGCGGGCCACTCAGGAAGCAGCAAGCGCATCAACCTCTGAGCAAACGAATGCTTAACATACAGAGAACGAGTATGAAAACTATGAATGCTCAGGTCAAGTGTATTCACCGTTACATGTATAAAATATTTATATACCTGAAGACAGTTTACCTTCTGCATCTGTAAGCACGTCACCAATCACAGCAATTGACCTTTTTTTTGGGTTTTTCTTATTAGTTCAGGTTGCATAGATTAAGAGAGAGGAAGGGGAGAAAAGTAAGCAACAAAAACAAATGAGATTTATCCTAACAAACACTGCTGTTATTTCATCGAAAGGAACAACAGATCATCACTTCCATCCAGTTGCACACAGCAGTTAGGTGTTGCAGACTTGTTATGGCTGCCGGACTGCTATCTGGCCTCACTGCTTAGAATATTTTGTCTCACATTTCGGAACTGTCATTTCATCATTTGAGACTTTGCCAGCGTCTGCCCCTTTCTCAGTTTCTGCAGTTACTGTGTTTTCACATTGGACTTTGTATGTATATGGATGTTTGGTTTTTGTTTTGTAATTTATATACAGTATGTTTCATGGTTAAGACAAGGGAGGTCCGGTCTGTTTCATGTTTTTTTTTTCCCCCCAATAACAATAAATATTTGAATTAGGATCAGAGAATTCGAGATTTGTGTGTTATAGTTCATCATCTTGCAATATACCATATATACTCACGGATAATTCTCCCACAGATAAGTCGGGACTTGATTTTACAGTATAATTTCTGGTATTTGATAATGTCGGTCGTATAAGCTGAATGCAGAAAACTCACGCTAATTGTAACAAGGGATTATGATACCCTAAGCCCACCTGAGAGAGTAACCACCGAGCACACTGCCTTATTTTCTATGTGGGTGCGGCAATGCGATGTATCAGCGTGGGCTCCTATCCTCTCTCTCTGTATTGTGCCTACGTGACCCCACGGTAATACCTGGACTATTCTGAAGCATCGTTTGCGCTGATTTGTGTTTTTTGTATCTCACACCTTCATACACTTTTATCGTAAGAGTATCCCTTATCTACAATGGAGCATTCGATCAGAAGAAAATATGAAGCTGGTTTTAAATTAAATGTCAAAATAGTGAAAGAAATTGGTAACTGCGCTGCTGCAATAAAACTCGATGTGTCTGAGAATCTGATGCCAGATTGGAGGAGGCAAGAAGATTAAAAAAAATTAAGTGTCACATTTTTGAACGGCTGTATAAGTCGGGGTCTGATTTTATGATCAATTTTTCAGGTTTCAAGACCCGACCTATACGTGCGTATGTACGGCATTCATTTTACACCTACTGAACCTTTTCTTTGACTAATTTATCTGTTTTTATCTGTCGACTGTAGAGCTTGAATGGAGGGCGGATAAGAAACTGAAAGGTTAGTACAGTTTGGTGTGGGCATGTGCAGACTTCGCTTCAGTACAGCTGAAGTGTGTAACTTGCTGCCATCTGAGCACAAGGGCAGTTACACTCACTGATCGTGGCGACGTCTTGCATGTGGATTAGCACTTGCCAGGGTGACTTTCACTCTTCCCTATAAACCTATAATATTTTAAGCATTACGAAAGGACAGTTTTCTCCTTAATTATTAATAAAGTATATCAACTAAAATTAGTTTTCAAGCCATACTGATCTCTCTTTTTGTGTTCTTTCACATGGCTTCAAAGACCCTTAAAACATAAAAAGCTAAAGGCTCTTACTTATGCCCATAGCCTGCAATCACATATTGCTGTTTTTAATTTAATATTTGAATATTTAATATTTTGATGAACTCTTTTAATCTCTCCCTTCATTTTCTCTGATGGCAGTGTTTTACTCTCCCCGTTTCTCCATTCACCAGCCCTGGATTTGTTCCCTCCTCCTCTCTGTATCTTTTACCTGCTCTTTCCATTTCACCCGAAGAAGGCTAAACAGCTGATCTGTTGTCTCTTTTACCTTCTTTCCTTCTCAGCATGGAGGTAATGTTTGATCTTTTCTCACCTTTGCAGATGCAAACTCACACGGCACTACACTGACTCCACTGACTTTACTTTTCAAGGCCTGGTCTCGTTGTGTATCTGTTTTATTGTTGTCCTCTGTGTGCTTACATATTATCTGTAACCTGCCAGCCAGTGGTGTATTCGTCTTGCCTTCCATCGCAGGTTTCCCACAGAGGAGAAGCTGTGGAACTGCTGAGGACAGAGGAATTCTCCATGAGGCCTGCCATGGTTCTCTGCAGTGGATGTGGATGTGGACAGAACCGAGCAGATGATGTGCAGTATAGAAGGTGCTGTCCCATCTCTTCATTTACCCAGCATATCAAGTATGTCTATGATTATAAATAGCGTGTTGTATAAGCTGTATTTCTTTTATTTTCAATGTATAAAAAAATGATTAATTAGGACCAAAAAGTTTCTATTTGGATAATGTTAGTTTAATGACTTTCATTAGCAGAGGTTGATTTTTTTTCCTCTCCCCTCATGTTGACTGGTCATAGTTTAACAATTAATTTAGACAGATCTTTTGTCTTGTGGGTGTCCAAGGTGGCCCGGTTTAGACCTTAACAAAATGTCCCAAATCCCATACTCTTATTACACTGTCAATCACTGTAATTTGGTACTTCTCCCTTTCCTTTTATCTCTGAAACACCAGACAATTCTTCTTCTTCTTTTGGCTGCTCCCGTTAGGTCACCACAGTGGATCATCTTCTTCCATATCTTTCTGTCCTCTGCTTCTTGTTCTGTCACACCCATCACCTGTATGTCCTCTCTCACCACATCCATCAACATTCTCTCAGGCCTTTTTCCTTTTCCCTGGCAGCTCTACCTTTAACTTCCTTCTCCCAATATACCAAGCATCTCTCCTCTGCACATGTCCAAACCAGTGCAATCTCGCCTCTTTTTCTTTGTCTCACAACTGTCCAACTTGAGTTGACCCTCTAATGTACTCATTAAGACAAATAAAAAAAACAGGAAGGAAAAAGAGTTCACTTGTATTCATTGTGTATTCTCTCTCTCTCTCTCTCTCTCTCTCTCTCTCTCTCTCTCTCTCTATATATATATATATATATAATCCAACATCTGTCTGTCAGTATATCTGTCTGCTTCTCACGAGAGAGCCACTTAACGGATTTAGATCGGGTTTTTATCTATAATTTGCTTGAACATTCCAGTTGATTTTGTGACTTTTCTCATCACTCTAAGTATTATAGTTTGGTTGTGGCACTGATTTATTTGCTTGAATCTGAGAAACAGGCTGTGGGCTGAGGGCAGGGGGAGGTGGGACCTCAGGAGTAGGGACCAGGCGGTGCCCTCCTCACTCATGCGCCAGCCTCCATTTGAGTTGCTTCTACCTCTTGCCCCATGTTAGAGCTTACCTTGCCTCCACTTAGCTAGCGATACCTGCTTGTTCAACAGATATTATCATCTAGAGATTGTTAAAGTGATGTTTGATGTTTTTGAGAGAGAGATCACAGCTATGTGTGTTTTAGAGGGTAGCTGCTCATTGGTAGAGATATCACGACCACGTGCTCTTCTCACCACGTGGGAGACGAACACGATTAGATACAGTGGCAACGTTTGACATTGGAGCATACCTACCTTCTGCTTCGCCAGAGATACCTTGCCATCTTTTTACATTTTTGGCAAAGAGATCACAGCTACATTCTCGCCCCCAATAGCAAAACCAAAAAAAATTGTATATCAAGATGCCCTCAGATACAAAAGCTATCAATATAAATTCTCCTCAATACAAATTACTACATTATTTGTTTATTTTATTTTTTTTTTTTATTGGTTTTTAAAGTTTATCCTGTTTCACTACTACATGGGCAGAGCTGCAAGGGACGGCTAGTAAGTACTATATGCAAAATATTAAGAAGTGTACAAATGTGAGTGTTGGTAAACCATACGAACTGAGAGTGTAAGTTGTGTAGTTTCAGGCTGCCTATAAACTTGCAGTCACACACATAGCTCTTCCTGGTCATCTGTCTTCAGGTTATGAGGCCACTATGGCCACCGAGACACATTTAGTCTTCTCAAGATGGAGAAAACGCAAGAGAAAGAGAGACAGAGGGACCAAACTGAGGCCAGGATCTCGTGGTACAGAGTGACCCTCCTGATTCAACGACCAATATGGATCAGCCACAACTCAGAATAAGTTGGCTCACTCCTTCTTGCCAGTTGTCATTTCAGCACGACCCTAATCCATCTCTAGGCTAACCTTGGTGCCATTTTTTCTCAGACTAGCTGGCCAGTTTTTGGCCTACTAGTGGGGTGGCTCACAGAATGTCCTCCTCGGAGTTGTAATGAAGCACACTTGCCAATCCAGTGACACAAAGGCAGATGCAAACCTCCAACTCCCCACATTAACTGTGTCCTGTTAATGCCTCAATAAACTTGAGCTTTGCAATTTCAGCTAATATTTACCTGATAGATGGAGTGGCTTAAATATTTATAGGTTAGAGATTAATAATAAAAAAACATTATTAACTTATATGCTAGATATTATTCTCACTACAGCAGATATTGCTGGACTCCATTTGTGCTAATCAGTTTCAAACTCCTTTGTTTTCTTGTCTGTTTACACAAGTTTGTTCCTTTATGTGTAATCTTTAGGTAGTTACTAATTTGTATTTGTCTGAATTTGTATTTTACGTGTGAACTTGTCACAGAGCTCTGTGCCCGCACTCGGTGAGGGCGCCTTACAAGAATAAACAGAATTTAGTTGGATTCTGAAAGTGTGTCATTGCAAACCC
Source organism: Polypterus senegalus (assembly GCF_016835505.1). Taxonomy (NCBI): domain Eukaryota; kingdom Metazoa; phylum Chordata; class Cladistia; order Polypteriformes; family Polypteridae; genus Polypterus; species Polypterus senegalus. The sequence continues at coordinate 187,594,542 of NC_053156.1, read as the reverse complement.
TAATGAATACTAGAGCTTCCAATGCAATACAAATGAATTTATAACGTTATGTCATGTTAACATTAAGGTACATACAAGAATTTTTAATGCATATTTGAATATAGAAGGCACACTTGTATTCTAGTTTGTAGCGGTCAGGCACTACATGATAAACAACTAACACTTATGACAGTCCAGTACAGCAAGAGCGGGTGACGATGCTGGGTAGATTTCAAACAAAGGACTGGACATTGCAATCCCTTGTGTTTCTGCACCACAATTGTCTTCCAAGGGGGTTTTTAAAGATGGCCACTAGGCAACGTTGCCAAAGTGTGGACACATCATCGGTTGTAAACCTCTGCATTATTAGGTGTTTCGGACTTTTATCACAAGACACCCTCCACAGGCCCACCACATACTGCTCAGACCTCGGTGTGCGTCTTGTGGTCAGCTGTTCACCTTGGCAGTCCAAGTGGCATCTTTTTAGCCACAGCCATTTCTTTGATTGGTTTTCTGTGGGCTTGCCCTTTGACACCTACTTCCCTGTGGAACTTTGCGGTGGAACCGGCTAAAAAGTCCCTGCACTCCACTTCAACTGGACGTATCTTGACACTGCACCCTCTGTCCTCTGCTTCTGCTGCTAGGTTGGAGTAATGCAGCTTCTTACGTTCATGAGCCGCATCCTCCCACAGGACTGTTAGATCAATGATGTAGGCATGTTTACTGGAGTTGAACCAGAGAATCATGCAGGGTGGTTGTTGCAGTCTCCGATGAGAAAATGAGTCTCTGGCTTAGGTCCACTTGCATTTCTCAGTCTTTTGCTGCATTCAGTGGTCCTGATTCATGAGGTGAGGGGTTCATTTTGTTTTTTTCCCTTCCCAGATGCAGGATGGAAGTTGTCGGTGCACTGCCTGGTTGTTGAGAGGTATGGCACTGATAGTTACTTACTTGCACTCAAGTTTCGATACAGAGCACTTTAACACTTGATGGCATTACTAGGTGTGTGTGCCTTGTGTTAGGCTGGTCTTGCATCTGACCAAGATGTGCTCCATGGCTAAAGGATCTGGGCTGGTGGGCTGATCAAGGGTTGCTGGAGCTGTTCACAAAGGACAAGCGGATCCACTCTCAGCCAGAGATTTTAGTTTGTGGGAGAGGGCAGGATGTTGTATTTGACTCCATGCGCCACAGTTTGTTCCATGCGAGTTTCCTCTTCTGAACAGTAGAATGAAAAACCAGTAAACAGCCATCAGAGTGAAATGTAATATTTTGTACTACCAGGTACCAGTTGTTGTTTCAAGATTTGGCATGCTTGGGAGTGCTCCCCAGATGACGACTTGTCCAACCAAGATAAAATCACAAGAAGAAGCAGGCACAGGATAAGCCACATAATTTCAGAAAGAACTGTAATCCGTGGTGGTTATAATTTTTAAGTGATTTTTTGTGATTTTTTTTATCCATTATTTGCCAAATACAATTTCTTGTATTAGGAAGTTGTCATTTTTTGTATACTTCAACTTACTCTTCAGAGACACACAAAGTGTTTTGGGGTCAGAGTGCAGGGTCAGCTATTTGTACAGCACCCCTGAAGCAATTGCAGATTAAGGGTCTTGCCCAAAGGCCCAACAGAGTAGCATTCCTTCTGTCAGTGCTGGGATTCAAACCGGCCACCTTTGAAATACCAGCCCAGATCCTTTAGCCATGGAGCCGTATTTGTAACCCAACAGAGTGTGAAGTGTAGAAATAGACACAGATAATCACAATTCCTTTCAGTGTCTTTCAGCTCCTTTTTAAAGATAGCAGCTAATCATCCTTCTTCCCAGCAACTCCCATGCCACTCTACAGCTGCCCAGTGGTGTAATAATACTGGGGCTACTGGGGTTTATAGGCCATTTAAGTAGCCTTGCCACAAGATTCTTGGCACTACTCTATGAGATTATCATCCCGTGCTCGATGCTGAAGAGGTCCCACCTAGCTGTAAGTTTCTTGGTAGCAGTTAACCATCTCTGCCAGCTATTCATAGAAAAAATTTTAAAACAATATCGCACAGGAATTTATAAAATTGGCTTTTAATATACAGACATATCAAAGGAGCATCACAAAACAAATTGAGAAATGAAAAATGTACAGCTGACTGAAACACAAGCGCTCAACAATTCATTTTTCTATAGCATTCATCACTGAGTACAAGCGTAAGAGCGTTGTAACAGGTTCAAAGGTAAAATTTTATGAAGTTTTAATTACTTGATGTTTACACCTCATGTAGCAGGTTATTTTAAACATTACATGGAAACAAAGCAGTTCAAAACTGATTAATTCTGTAACACTGGTGCTGAGTGCCATAACAGAGCCTTTGCTGTTTATGTAGATGGCTTGCTATGCTTTAAAGGACTGCTTGCCATTGCCACACTAGAAGGAATTCTGTCTTCAACAATGCAGGCTTGCTGTTTTTATAGGCACCCCTGCTGCTAACTCTGAAGTGGCTCCTATGTATGGACAGCTCATGTTGGTGGCGTATCTCTGGCTGATGCAACTTGCAAGTGCCGTTATTATAAATGTATTTTTTATTTATTATTATTATTATTAATGATATGTATTAGTTTCCATCCATCCATTTCCCAACCCGTTGAATCCGAACACAGGGTCACGGGGGTCTGCTGGAGCCAATCCCAGCCAACACAGGGCAGGAACCAATCCTGGGCAGGGTGCCAACCCACCGCAGGACACACACAAACACACACTAGGGCCAATTTAGAAACGCCAATCCACCTAACTGGCATTTTTATTTATAAATGATTTTTATATAAATATATTGTAAATAGAACACAACATTAACTGCCCATTAATTAAATGTTTCACTGTGTATGTGTTTTAAGTAATCTTGACTGTTCTGATTTAGTGAACGTGTAGATGTGTCGCCGCCAAAAGAAACCGTGGCAGATACCGCATTCAATGGATGTATTTTTGGCCCCCTGACTACTCAAGCCCCCACACGGTCACATGGAAAAGAGACACTAAGCTCTGCAAATTTTCAAACTGATAAAAGGAGCAGGACATGTCCCTATAAATCAAGAAAAGGCTTATGTGTACAAGTATTTTAAAGAATGCAGAAGATATTAGACGGAACCACTGACATAAGACAGAATTTGTGGACAGAGTCCTGTCCCTGAAAAAACATTTACAGCGGGACCCCTGATTTAACATTTCCATATTTAGCATTTTCATACATTTCATGTTTTTGAATACTGTTATTGACATAAAAGGGCTCTTTTAAAGGTACGTTTACTTAGCTAAAAGTGGCTATGTCCCAATGTTTTTGACTGCTCAGATAAACTTTATGACTTATCCAATCTGAGTGTACCCTGCATGCAAAAAAAAAAAGAAAGAGTAAAACAATTATTGCCAGACAGGTACAAACTAATTGATGCTGGTCACTGCTGTACTTTCTTGGCTTTTAGGTGTGAATTTCAAATCTTACGGTGGCAAGGATGAGCACCAAGAATCGAAAGATCAGAGTTGGTGGTTTGAGCACATTTATCACTGCCCACCGCCCTAGAAGACAGGAGGCAGGAATGATGAGCAAAAACTTAGGTTTTAGATGCAAACCAGTCGTTACGACAGTAGTGTACGTTTTTATGATACGTTTCGATTCATCGCGGGTTTTCGCTAAACATCGCTAGAATTATCGCTAGATGGATATTCTCCTGTGTTTCAATCTTGTCTGCCTTTGCCGACGTCAGTTACTATTCAAACAAACTATTCAGAGATCGCATTAAATGAAACCCGTGCGCGAGTTGCAGTACCAACAAAAAGTCGGGGGGCGCAGTGTGCTAAAAGTCGGAACGTGACGTCAGAGTCTGTGTTTACTATCTACATGTGACAGCAAGCCTCTATGGAGATCCTTCGGGGACCAATGTGCGCGCTTTGCTGTTTGACGAATGGTTCAAAGTGTTAAAGCAAAATGCCGACATACAGATGCATTCGTGGTGCTTTTATATTCAAGCGTCGCATATTCCCGATCGTAATGACACGATACATTTTAAAAAGTCTCATACCATCTTTTGTGCCGTCTATTTTTTATTTTACTTTACCTGCTGTCAGGTCAAAAGCTCGTAGCGAGCTTGCGTAGCAGGAGCGTCCGCTGCAGCATGCGTCGCGTCGCGTGAAGTATAAATGAGGCCTTAGGAGTGCACGCAAGCGTTGTAGTGTTTATACTTGCGCGTGTACTTTACGTCTGGAGGAGTCCACCAGGTGGCAGTGTGAGATATTATCACGGTGAGAACATATTTGGCTTCTCTGTGTTGTGAATTGCCTATAACACCTTACCACAATAACACCTCACCACAATATCTGTGAAAAGGATGTTTATTGATTAAATCCATCAATCCAGGGATGTGTCCATTCCAACAAGCATTGGGCGACTGAAAACAATCCCTGGATGGGTCTCCGCTCATCGCAAGGTGAATACAAGCACACACATACACTAGCGTCATTTTAGCGGCACCAAATCCCCAAATCTGCTTATCTTTGGAAGGAAACCGGAGCACAGTATGGAATACAAGCAGGAAATACCAGCAACATAACTTCCTGCGAGACAGCAGTGCTATCGCTCCCACCGTGACACCCCATGTGTGTAATTATTAACAGTATTCATTATTTAAATGAAATTATATGTAAAATGTAACATACACACTTTAATGCATTTCATTATGAAAGTGATATCAAGTATGAATCTAAAGATTCTAAATGTGCAGAGAGTTGGAATATCATACATTTAATTTGTTCTGTGTGGTGATCTTTTGCTGCTCGCCGCAGCTGTCAGGTCAAGAAGCTCGTGCGATTAAAAACTGGGATGACGTTTACGATGGTCTGCTTTAATGATAAAGTAAACTCGAAGTTAAAGTGGACAATTCGAGATTAAAGCGAAATTTCCACTTTAATCACAAAATACATCGTGTTCACCGTCTCCTTTATTTTTCTCAGTGGTTCAAATATATCGCTATACATTATGTTGCTGTTGTTGTTGCAAAATAAAAAAATTAAAAAGATCGACACAAAAGATGGTATGTGAGACTTTTAAAATGTATCGTCATATACGTTCGGGTACTATCTACATGTGACAGAAAGCCTCTATGCCGATCCTACGGGATGGATGCTTCGATGTGGTGAAGCAAAATGCCAACATACAAATGCATTCGTGGTGCTTTTATATTCAAGCGTCGCATATTCCCGATCGTAATGACACTATACATTTTAAAAGTCTCACATACCGTCTTTGTGCCGCCTATTTTTTTGCAACTTCACATCGGCAAATATAATGTATAGCGCTGTATTTGAGCCACTGAGAAAAATAAAAGACACGGTTGAAACGTAGTATTTTGATTAAAGTGGAAATTTCGGCTTTAATCCTCGAAATGTCCACTTTAACCTCGTAGTTTACTCTTTATTATTAAAGCAGACCATCGTAAACGTCATCCCAGTTTTTAATCGCTACGAGCTTCTTGGACCTTACAGCTGCGGCAAGCAGCAAAAGATCACCACACAGAACAAATTAAATGTATCACTTTCCAACTCTCTGCACATTTAGAATCTTTAGATTCTTACTTGATATTACTTTCATGATGAAATGCATTAAAGTGTGTATGTTACATTTTACATATAATTTCATTTAAATAATGAATACTGTTAATAATTACACACAAGGGTAAGTGTCTGTGGGGAGCTGATAGCACCTGTCTCGCAGGGAGTTATGTTGCTGGTATTTCCTGCTTGTATTCCACACTGTGCTCCGGTTTCCTTCCAAAGATAAGCAGATTTGGGGATTTGGTGCCGCTAAAATGACGTTCATGCGTCACGTCGCGTGAAGTATAAATGAGCCCTAATACTCGATCGGTGTAAAGTGTGCCCTCCAAAGCCATCTTTTTTATTATGTTGATATCAGATTACATCAATGCAATACTTTTTCCATAATAAAGTTAACAAAATATAACGATGAAGGCTATATTACATACAAGAGTAGCAACAACTAAGTTATTACAAGAATGCAGGATGCAGATAATAGCATTACAAATTGTTAATGGATTTCTTTAACCTTATTTAGTAGAAAAAAATTCCATGGTTGAAAACAGGCAATTTTAAAATTTATATCCAAAACCATCAGAGAAGTGTGGTGTGCATCTGATGTGGCACAGTGACAGGCTGGGCACCTGCTGTTGTCACGTGTTATAAGCTTATAGAAGTACACATACATACATTAACTGAATATAATGGAGGAGCCTTGCTCCTTAGAGATAACTTATTTCTTATTGCTGCAGTTAGAAAAACAATGCCCCTTTATTGTGTTTTTTTGTCTTGACCCTACAGGATGCCCGGTGGTAACCAGCCTTCCATGTGGCTGAACAGATGCCAGTGTACCCGAATTCTGAGACACAACTGGATGTTCTTTTCTTCTGTTTTTAGGATTTCCAGTTCGAGATGATGTGCAGTTCATGTTAGATTTGCTATTTCTACAGGTAAGACAACTGAGGCTTCCAGTTTCAGCAGTAATTTGTGCACAATTCCTGCAAAGCCTCCCCATATTTATTACTTGATCTGTAATATTTTGCTGCCTTGAATACTGTACTGTATGTCTGCTCACTCTGTTCAGTAACTAACACGGCTTTTTAATTTTAGACAGAAAGCCTCAGAGTGTGAATCCTCACAAACCCAGAGACTGAGGAGCCTCAGTTCCAGCAGTCACTAAACAGGGATGTTGTTCTGTTTTGCAAAATAACATTTATGTTCTTAAGTTACTGTGCTTTGTTGTTGGATTTTGAAAGAACCGAGACTTAATTTTAAATTAATACAAAACTAAGGCAGGAGTGCAAAACAAAGATATTTTCATGTAAGTAATGAACACCTGAGCACAACACATTAGAAGTTCAGATATACAGAGATTATAACACAATGTCTACTGTATGTATAATGTAAAAGGAAAAAATGACAGTTAAGTTGGGGTTCTTTCAAAATCCAACAAAAAAAAACACAATTAAGAATAATATTATTAGTTAGACGTTACTCTAAGCAGACCTTTATCTATTGTGATGGTTTACTTTGGTAATAATTGATCTACAGGTGAACCAAGAAAGAAGGCAGAATAAGAAGTAAGGGTACACTTTATTAATGTTTGAACTCCGTGAGTGAATATCTACTGTGTTTCTGTTTTTAACAGTTACAGTGAAGTAGAAGAGTCCGCTCGTGTTATGGGGCAGCAGTTAAAGAAGAAGGACGGAGAGATGTGTGCCATGTTGAAGTAGCAGCTGGCCCTCCTGCCCGGCACTTCTAGAATCCTCCATCTCAATCTCTGGTCTGATGTGCTGTGCCTTTGCCAAGTGATCACAAGGTATTGGCCTTTTTGTCTCGGTCTCATTACACTGGCTGTCTGTCTCACTTAGAATTGGTTTTAAGGTTCTATTAAATAATTAGAAGGTTTTGAGTATTTTGGACCCTGCCTGTATTTTGGAGTGTCTGCTCCCAACATCTCTTTTCTGAAACGTTGCTTTGCTTTTTATTCCAAGATCAACCATAAAAACTGGCAGCTTTCTATACTCGTGCAACAAAATCTGGAGTGCTTTGCCAATAGAGAAGTGCCAGGCTACAAATGTCAAGCATTTTGAAAAACTTACTTGCATTGGTTATAATAGTTTAGAAATGGTGCTGTGTACACTTTATAAGCTCTGCACTGGGCACTAACCTCTGCCGTTTTTCTCTGTTGTTTTTTCCCTGTTTATTGCAGTGGTGCCCCCCTGCGTCTCCACCGTCTGTTACATCAACTCCAACTGCCTGTGACAGAAGAAAAGTTCACAGGACGTCCTGAAATGGAATTGTGATTGGACTGAGACGGCCACAATCATGTATGCTGGGATGTGCAAAGGGAGCCATGCGGGCTTTGGCTTGGGACCCCCAGAGGTTTCTTATCTCCAGTGTCCTTGAAGGCTGCAAGTTTGTCTTTGTCCCCAGCCATTTGACCAGGCAGTGTATTTGTTACAAAGGACAAGGACCCCTCCATTTGCTTCTCATTTACTTTTATAATACCTTCAGTTTTCTTTGTAACTGTGTATTTTTGTGCAGCAATTTGAGCTGCACTTGTAAGCAAAGGTGATATAGAAATGTTATTAGTGAACAAATATTAAAGGACAGATCAGGAAAAATATCAGTTTAAATAGAATAGAATTTTTATAGAATATTGCTGGATAAGAACTCTGACTCTGAGTAGCATCTTGTTCATAAAGCTAAAATAGCATTTTTCCTTTTTTGACAAATTTAATGATTCACTTTTATTGTGTTCAAAACCTTGGCTAACATTTTTTTTTAAATACTAAGGTAAAAAATCTGTAAATATATTTGTCTTCTCCTTCCCGAATAGTTTTTAACACCACCCCTTGTTGGCCATTTTCATTGTAGTTGTGTTCTAGTTAAATGCATTTATCATTTATACATCTTTATGATTACTGAATTTTCTACTCATAATATATATATATATATACATATAAATATGGGTGTGTGTATAATTTGTTTTTGAGAAACATTGTTCACAGATCTTTTACTTTTATTTTTAAACATACCATTTATTCCTTCAATAAAATGTACGATAAGTGTATTGTATTTCCTTTTTTAAAGTTATAATAATGAACTGGCTCTGTATCAATATGGGTGAATAAAACAATTCACACGAGATGAGGAGTCTGCACACAAACAGCGCTGTGTTGTGTTGATTAAACTTGTAAGAATGAATATCACTGTACTCCTTCCACATGGTGTTCATCATAAACTGAACTACTTCATGCTGTTTAAATTCTGCGCAGTTAGTGGAGAATATGTTATTTTACAGCTGTTAAATTCAGTTCAGTTTTATTATATTAATAAGTAAATTGGTTTCTCAGCGGGTTTTACAGAGACGCCTTGAAATAACACTAAAAACCCATCACTAAGAACAAATGTATTACAAATATGAACTACAGCAACAAGCACTTAATGTAAAAAAATAATAGATTAAATAGGTTGATTCAAGTGATAACAGAGCACTTCCTTAATTTTAGTCTGTGGATATAAAGTTACACTTCTCTGTAAGATTAATAGCCATTGGAATAAATGAGGATTTGAACCGGTGGCTTTATGCTCTTAATTTCTTCAGCATCTGACCTGATTGCACAACTGAGAACGAATTAAAGAATTTTAACAAGTGGAGAGTCACAGTTAACACTAAGGACAGGGACAGTCAGCACAATGAAATGTAACACAGTGTTAATTCTTTTCTTTTTTTGAAAAAAAGGACCATATATTTCTATAAAACTGGTTGGATACATTAGGTTTTGTAAACCTGATGCCTTAAGACAAATGGCAATTTTATTAATAATAATTGATGTCTAAAGATATTTTTAAACAAACACAATTTGCACATAAGAGGGGAAATTGCAACAATAGATCAAAAGGAAAGGAAACTTTATATGATTTATTACGTGAGTGGGAAAATAAAAACACTACATATTTATATAATATGGTCAACTAATGTAGAACTAAAATGAATAAACCGTAATGTCAAATTGTGCTGCATGCACAGTTCAGATCGGGTCGTGCCGTAAAGTGATTTTTTTGTTTGTTTTTAATGTTTTTTTCATTAAGCGCATGCGGTGTGTGTCACTTCCTGGTTCCCGTTGCCGGCCCGATCTGCATGCGCGTGCGTATTGAAATGCTACGTCATCACACACTTTACGGTGCTGCCCAATCTCTTTAACGCATGCGTGAACACTTTACGGCATGTTTGGCTTTCAATACGCCTGCGCGCGTAAATCGGGTAGGCACGCAGATCGGGTAATGACAGTAGCCAAACTCAGTTGCTGAACGTTCATGCGCAAACTCGGGCGCAGCGAGTCATATTCAAATATTTCAGTGTATAATTATTTTAAACGGCACCCCATAGCATCCCGTCACATTGTCGTATTACAGCGGTGACCACGCCAGTCGGGCTACGACGTTCAATTGTGAGGATAAAGCCTGACATTTTAATCAATATTGTAATACTTTGTTTTTTGTTATTTGAACTGGAGTGTAGGAAAAACTGCAAGATACCATCAACTACACTTTAAATAATCATTTCCCCAATAGTAATAATAATTTAAAAAAAATCATATTTCAAGTAAAGAGACTTGTGGGAGAAGGCCGTAATGTGAAGCCTTCGATAGCTCAGCTGGTAGAGCGGAGGACTGTAGAGGTAAACTGCGGGAATCCTTAGGTCGCTGGTTCGATTCCGGCTCGAAGGACTTCAAAATCTTTTTCCTTTTGTTACATTTTGTTCTTGTAATGACAGGATTATATTCTATTTAATTTATGTTAAAAGTACTGCAAAGCTGTAAAAATTTGGATCATCGTGACAATTTCACAATGTTTATCAACGCATCATTTATTTTACCAGTTTATATACGAAATTTCTAGAATAATCCACTTTGTTACATGTTTGTTCACGGCATGCGCCTGTTCCTCAAGCAACTGCAAATACGAAAGTATATTACACGATAACTCGTATATAAGGAAACACTGCCTCGGCATTTTTTACAGTTCCGCTCTGTACTGTTTCAAAAATAATAACAGCAATAATAATTTTATTTATATATACATCATGCGCTAATATTCATTAATCAGAAATATCGACTCATCTTTTAAACTGTTGGGACTGAGGAGGCCGTAACTTTAATTGAGTGCAGGCTAGCAGTACATATCAAACTAACCAATCAATACTGTATTACATAATTTATAATTTAAACATAAATACTATTTACAATAGATGAAATCTTATAACATAGGTGGGGGATTAGCTCAAATGGTAGAGCGCTCGCTTAGCATGCGAGAGGTAGCGGGATCGATGCCCGCATCCTCCAATTTATAATGTTTTCTAGCGCTGTAATGCGTAACAAACTGTTAATCGGTACAAATTCATTTATGCAAAGTTCACTTGCTGTCGGTGTTTGCGGAGCTGTGACTTAAGGAAGAATGTTTCGGACAAATAACAAAATAAACATTTTAAGAAAGATTTATTTATTGAGCTCATATTGAACTTCTTTATTGTCACACTGCACATTCATTTTTAAATTTATGTATATTTATTCTTGTCCGAAATGTCCCTCCGAATCATTTTCCCACTTCAGTGAGTTCACTTAAATTTCAGAGGAATGCGAGGTTAGTTTGTTAGTTGGTCTGAAAATAAACGTCAAAGTGGACGTATAATGTTATCACAAATGTAGCTTCGTCGAGGTAATTCTTGGTAGCGAGAACCAATCGAATCGCTCTCCGCTACCAAGATTCTACCAGAATTGAAAGCACGAGCCAATTGCGGCCCGTATCGGCTACCAAGAATTGACCATTCACGGCCCGTTTCGGCTACCAAGAATTGAACATTCACAACCCGTTTCTCCTACCAAGAATTGACCATTCACAGCCCGTTTCGGCTACCAAGAATTGGCCAATGACGGCTCGCTCTGCTACCAAGAATTGACGAATCACGAATACCAAAACTCGAAGAGGGCGGGCCAACCTCTTGTCAGTTAATGTATTCTGCAAAAGCTTGTTCGAGTTGGCACACAGACGCTTTGCGATTTGCGTTGCTTTTTGAACTGTCTAAAAATGCTACTCACTAGTGTCGGTTTGTGCAGATTTATTACATATTTGTGCAACACGTGTAAAGACAGATATAATAATGTATAAATATAATGAACATTGAATTGTATAATCATAGTTGCTCTATAATTATAAAAATACAAATCATAGAGAAAATAAACTATGTGTACATATTTCCTACAATCGACCCTTGGGAAGTGTTTCTGATATATAAAGACCAATAACTGTTAATGAATTACTGCAGTAAAAATTATATATATATATATATAAATATATATATATATATATATATATATATATATATATATATATATATATATATATATATATATATACTATATATATATATGTACCTGTAAAAGGGAAATGTTTATATACTTAGCGCAAAATAACTATATGTGTTCTAGTAAACAAGCATACACACCACTTAGTTAATTTTTTATATATATATATATATATATGCTATTCTACAGCGTGATTAGAATTGTCTGAGTATTGAAGGTGTATGTCTGCTTTATAAGCATAATTTATAACATCAATGGTAATATAGAGCATAACTTTAATTATTATTATTTTATATTGGCCTTGATATGAACGATTTATGAAATTAGTATTAAGTATTAAAAAAAAGCATACCAGTCTCTTGTTTTAACAGGTACATATATATACAATATATATATATAATTTTTACTGCAGTAATTCATTAACAATTATTGTTCTTTATACACCAGAAAGACTTTCCAAGGGTCTTTTGTAGGAAATATGCACACATAGTTGATTTATCTTTTTCAGATAAAAATGAACTCGCCCAAACAATGAATTAAAAAAAAAAAAAACTGTTTTTAAATTGGCAAAGATGAAGTCAAGAAAAAAAACTTTTCACTTTCTATGATTTGTATTTTTATAATTATAGAGCACTTCATATTATTATTTTTAAACTCACTCTGTAAAATTGAACTGATTATACAATTCAATGTTTATTATATTTATAGATATCTGTCTTTACACGTGTTGCACAAATATTTAATAAATGTAATAAACTTAACCAAGAATGCTTAAACATTATTCAAAAAATGTGCAGGTAAATGTAAATATATCTGCACAAACCGACATTCTTGAAGTAGGTAAAAATAAATATTTGGAAATATTGCAAAGGGAAATGTTTATATACTTAGTGCAAAATAACTATATGTGCTCTAGTAAACAAGCATACACACCAATAACAAGCATACACACCACTTATATATATATATATATATATATATATATATATATATATATATATATAATTAACTATATATATCTATAATATATATGCTATTATACAGCATGATTAGAATCATCTGAGTATCAAAAGTGTAGGTCTGCTTTATAAGCATAATTTAGTGTTAAGTATTAAAAAAAAGCATACCATACATATACCATACAAGCATACATTATTATATCTGTCTTTACACGTGTTGCACAAATATGTAATAAATCTGCACAAACCGACACTAGTGAGTAGCATTTTAGACAGTTCAAAAGCAACGCAAATCGCAAAGCGTCTGTGTGCCAACTCGAACAAGCTTTTGTAGAATACATTAACTAACAAGAGGTTGGCCCGCCCTCTTCGAGTTTTGGTATTCGTGATTCGTCAATTCTTGGTAGCAGAGCGAGCCGTCATTGGCCAATTCTTGGTAGCCGAAACGGGCTGTGAATGGTCAATTCTTGGTAGGAGAAACGGGTTGTGAATGTTCAATTCTTGGTAGCCGAAACGGGCCGTGAATGGTCAATTCTTGGTAGCCGATACGG